>NC_057797.1:67561170-67861170 GCF_018294505.1 Triticum aestivum
TGCTTTTAGGTTAGCAAAATTATAAACTTTCTGTTAGTGCCATTAGTTTTCAAATTTGAAAACACTTTTTTAGTTTTTTTGTTTTCTTTGTTGCTTTATTTATTTTATTTTGTGATTAACTTTACTATAAAAATAGTTTTTTCCTATTTTTTGATTTGTTTTTTGCATTATTTATTTTCTTTTGTTTTTTGCTTTAATTTTTAATTCTGTTTGCTTTTAGGTTAGCAAAATTATAAACTTTCTGTTAGTGCCATTAGTTTTAGAAAAATTATAAACTTTCTGTTAGTGCCATTAGTTTTCATATTTGAATAGTTAAAATTTTAATTCTTTGAAAATTGTTTGAATCACAAGTTTGTGATTAACTTACTAAAAAATGAGAATAGATGAAAGTTGAAAGTTTCTGTTAGTGCCATTAGTTTTAGAAAGTTGAAAGTTGAAAGTTGAAAGTTGGCATGGGCCAGGGACTAATGGTTATGGTATTACGAGGGCCGAACCATAAGACATGAAAGCATTTCAAATGAACTCTGAAAAAGTTGAAAGTTGGGATGGTATCATAATTTCACCCACATAGCATGTGCATGTACAAAGCGGACAATGGTAGCATGTTCGTGTGTTACAAAGTTGCGGGAGAAAGTCTTCACTTTTTCTTCGCTTGTGTCATTTGCTTATTGCGCCGTAACCATGGATAATCTTCATTTTTTATCAGGATGCTTGGGTCAGCCTTGACATTGAAGGGAGGAATTTCATGAAACTTTTCATAATCTTCAGACATGTCTGTCTTGCCGTCCACTCCCAGGATGTCCCTTTTTCCTGAAAGAACTACGTGGCGCTTTGGCTCATCGTATGATGTATCCGCTTCCTTATCTTTTCTGTTTCTCGGTTTGGTAGACATGTCCTTCACATAGATAACCTGTGCCGCATCATTGGCTAGGACGAACGGTTCGTCAGTGTACCCAAGATTTTTCAGATCCACTGTTGTCATCCGTACTGTACCCCGCCGCCTAACAGATTGACCCATTTGCACTTATACAAAGGGACCTTAAAATTAGGTCCGTAGTCAAGTTCCCATATGTCCACTATGTAACCATAATATGTATCCTTTCTGTTCTCGGTTGCTGCATCAAAGCGGACACCGCTGTTTTGGTTGGTGCTCTTTTGATCTTGGGCGATCGTGTAAAATGTATTCCCATTTATATCGTATCCTTTGTAAGTCAATACAGTCAAAGATGGTCCCCTGGACAACAAGTACAACTCATCACAAACAGTGTTGTCACCTCTGAGACGTGTTTCCAACCAACTGCTGAAAGTCTTGATGTGTTCACATGTAATCCAGTCGTCGCACTGCTCCGGGTGTTTGGAGCGCAGACTGTTCTTGTGTTCATCGACATACGGGGTCACCAAGGTAGAGTTCTGTAGAACTGTGTAGTGTGCTTGAGACCAAGAATATCCGTCCCTGCATATTATTGAGTCTCTTCCAAGAGTGCCTTTTCCAGTCAGTGTCCCCTCATACCGCGATTTAGGGAGACCTATCTTGTTAAGGCCAGGAATGAAGTCAACACAAAACCCGATAACATCCTCTGTTTGATGGCCCATGGAGATGCTTCCTTCTGGCCTAGCGCGATTATGGACATATTTCTTTAGGACTCCCATGAACCTCTCAAAGGGGAACATATTGTGTAGAAATACGGGCCCAGGATGACAATCTCGTCGACTAGATGAACTAGGACGTGCGTCATGATATTGAAGAAGGATGGTGGGAACACCAGCTCGAAACTGACAAGACATTGCGCCACATCACTCCTTATCCTTGGTACGATTTCTGGATCGATCACCTTCTAAGAGATTGCATTGAGGAATGCACATAGCTTCACAATGGCTAATCGTACGGTTTTCCGGTAGAAGCCCCCTCAATGCAACCGGAATCAGTTGCGTCATAATCACGTGGCAGTCATGAGACTTTAGGTTCTGAAACTTTTTCTCTGGCAAATTTATTATTCCCTTTATATTCGACGAGAAGCCAGTCGTGACCTTCATACTGAGCAGGCATTCAAAGAAGATTTCTTTCTCTTCTTTCGTAAGAGCGTAGCTGGCAGGACCTTTATACTGCTTCGGAGGCATGCCGTCTTTTTCGTGCAAACGTTGCAGGTCCTCCCGTGCCTCAGGTGTATCTTTTGTCTTCCCATACACGCCCAAGAAGCCTAGCAGGTTCACGCAAAGGTTCTTCGTCACGTGCATCACGTCGATTGAGGAGCGGACCTCTAGGTCTTTCCAGTAGGGTAGGTCCCAAAATATAGATTTCTTCTTCCACATGGGTGCGTGTCCCTCAGCGTCATTCGGAACAGCTAGTCCACCGGGACCCTTTCCAAAGATTACGTAGTGTAAATCATTGACCATAGCAAGCACGTGATCACCAGTGCGCATGGCGGGCTTCTTCCGGTGATCTGCCTCGCCTTTGAAATGCTTGCCTTTCTTTCGACATTGATGGTTGGTTGGAAGAAATCGATGATGGCCCAGGTACACATTCTTCCTGCATTTGTCCAGGTATATACTTTCAATGTCATCTAAACAGTGCGTGCATGCGTGGTATCCTTTGTTTGTCTGTCTTGAAAGGTTACTGAGAGCGGGCCAATCGTTGATGGTCACGAACAGCAACTCCTTAAGGTTAAATTCCTCCTGTCTGTGCTCATCCCACGTACGTACACCGTTTTCATTCCACAGCTGTAAAAGTTCTTCAACTAATGGCCTTAGGTACACATCAATTTCGTTGCTGGGTTGCTTAGGGCCTTGGATGAGAACTGGCATCATAATGAACTTCCGCTTCATGCACATCCAAGGAGAAAGGTTATACATACATAGAGTCACGGGCCAAGTGCTGTGATTGCTGCTCTGCTCCCTGAAAGGATTAATGCCATCCGTGCTTAAAGCAAACCATACATTCCTTGGGTCCTTTGCAAACTCATCCCAGTACTTTCTCTCGATTTTTCTCCACTGCGACCCGTTAGCGGGTGCTCTCAACTTCCCATCTTTCTTTCGGTTCTCACTGTGCCATCGCATCAACTTGGCATGCTCTTCGTTTTTGAACAGACATTTCAACCGTGGTATTATAGGAGCATACCACATCACCTTCGCAGGAACCCTCTTCCTGGGGGGCTCGCCGTCAACATCACCAGGGTCATCTCGTCTGATCTTATACTGCAATGCACCGCATACCGGGCATGCGTTCAGATCCTTGTATGCACCGCGGTAGAGGATGCAGTCATTAGGGCATGCATGTATCTTCTCCACCTCCAATCCTAGAGGGCATACGACCTTCTTTGTTGCGTATGTACTGTCAGGCAATTCGTTATCCTTTGGAAGCTTCTTCTTCAATATTTTCAGTAGCTTCTCAAATCCTTTGTCAGCCACAGCATTCTCTGCCTTCCACTGCAGCAATTCTAGTATGGTACCGAGCTTTGTGTTGCCATCTTGGCAATTGGGGTACAACCCTTTTTTGTGATCCTCTAACATGCGATCGAACTTCAGCTTCTCCTTTTGACTAATGCATTGCATCCTTGCATCGACAATGACCCAGCGGAGATCATCATCATCGGGCACATCGTCTGGTTCCTCTTGATCTTCAGCAACTTCACCCATTGCAGCATCATTGGGCACATCGTCTGGTTCCTCTTGATCTTCACCAGCTCCCCCTGTTGCAGCATCACCGTATTCAGGGGGCATATAGTTGTCATTGTAGTCTTCTTCTTCGCTGTCTTCCATCATAACCCCTATTTCTTCGTGCCTCGTCCAAACATTATAGTGTGGCATGAAACCCTTGTAAAGCAGGTGGGAGTGAAGGATTTTCTGGTTAGAGTAAGACCTCGTATTCCCACATTCAGTGCATGGACAACACATAAAACCATTCTGCTTGTTTGCCTCAGCCGCATCGAGAAACTCATGCACGCCCTTAATGTACTCGCGGGTGTGTCTGTCACCGTACATCCATTGCCGGTTCATCTGCGTGCATTATATATAATTAAGTGTCCAAATTAATAGAAGTTCATCATCACATTAAAACCAAAGTGCATACATAGTTCTCATCTAACAACATATAGCTCTCCAGAGCATCTAATTAATTAAACCATACATTGAAACTATGTAAAACATTTCAATGCGAAAACAAATGCGATCATAATCGCAACCAAGGTAACAATTGATCCAACGGCATAATGATACCAAGCCTCGGTATGAATGGCATATTTTCTAATCTTTCTAATCTTCAAGCGCATTGCATCCATCTTGATCTTGTGATCATCGACGACATCCGCAACATGCAACTCCAATATCATCTTCTCCTCCTCAATTTTTTTATTTTTTCCTTCAGCAAATTGTTTTCTTCTTCAACTAAATTTAACCTCTCGACAATAGGGTCGGTTGGCATTTCCGATTCACATACATCCTAGATAAATAAAATCTATGTTACATTGGTCGGCATAATTTTCATAAACAATAAATGAACCAATAGTTATAAAGATAATATACATACCACATCCGAATCATAGACAGGACGAGGGCCGACGGGGGCGGATACCAAAACCATCGCACTATATAAGATGCAATAATAAATGTAAGAAAATGATACAAGTATCTATCTAAACATACAAGTAAGAATATTTTTCCTTTCAGAAAGAAGATAAGAACAAGAGGCTCACCACGGTGGTGTCGGTGATGAGATCGGCGCGGGTGATCGACGACGGTGAAGACGGGGACGGGGCGTGACGGACCGCTAAATCTAGACAAATCTCGAGGAAAATGGAGCTTGGAGGTCGAGCTTCAAGAGGAGAAAGCTTAAGGAGGTGAGCTAGAGCACCACAAAGCCCTCTCCCCCTCGGCCAGAGAAAAACAGAGCACTGGGGCGCTCTGCTCGCGAGCGAGGGGTATATATAGGCACCTCATTGGTCCCGGTTGGTGACATGAGCCGGGACTAAAGGGGAGCCTTTGGTCCCGGTTCAAGCCACCAACCGGGACCAATGGTGGTGGGCCAGGAGCGAGGCCCATTGGTCCCGGTTCATCCCACCAACCGGGACCAAAAGGTCCAGATGAACCGGGACCAATGGCCCACGTGGCCCGGCCGGCCCCCTGGGCTCACGAACCGGGACCAATGCCACATTGGTCCCGGTTCTAGACTGAACCGGGACTAATGGGCTGACCCGGCCTGGACCAAAGCCCTGTTTTCTACTAGTGGGGGAGAGAGAGATGAGCTCGATAGCAAGGGAGAAGAAGGACGGCGAGGTCGGGGCTCACCATGGTAGCGGTGGTCACCGGCGGGAGGCCAGGCGGCGGAGACGGCAGGAACGCGAGGGAGGGGATCGGGGCTCTCCCGATCCGGATCGGAGGCGGCGGCGCGCATGCTGGAGCGGGCGAGGGATCCCGGGCGCTGGACGGGCGGTGGCGGCTCGGGCCCATCTTGGCCCGGGACGGGCTGCGGATGGGCCTGGCAGGGCAACGGCGGTGGGAGGAGGTGGTTGGGTGATGTGGCACCACGGGAGAGGTGGGGAGCGCCTGACCCGCGGCGGCTGGCCAGTTGAGCGGCACCAAGTGGCACTTGAGGGGTTGGCCGGCGCCGGAATTCGAGGAGAGGAGGTGGGAGGCGGCTGGAAGATGATTGGGGGCACAAAAATTTAGGAGGAGGGGTAGGTAGCTGCCCAAAATGGAAGGGGAGAAGGTTTATATAGGGCAGGTTCTAGGGTTAGGGGGGTTTAGGGGGGTTTCGGACCCTCCGATCGCGATCCGATGGCTCGGGTCGCGAGGATGGAGTAGGTGGGCTGCAGGATGAGTGGAAGTGGGCTATGTAGACGGTCTCGAGATGAGAGAAGAGAAGAGAGGGAGGCCCGACGACTATTTTCGGAGACCGAAAACATCCGACGTTAGACCGGCTATAATGCCGCTATAGTTTAACGGTTGGGCTATCAAACGAGCTCCGAATGCGATGAAACTTGGTAGGCGATCTACTAACAACATAACAACACCACATGCCAACTTTCAAACCATTCCGAGAACATTTTCCGGCCACTTATACAATACTATTTCGGACATGCCGCGGGCGCGTGCAAGTGTGGCTGGGCTCAGAACGGACAACAGAAGGAACTGGAGGAACCCGGACGGATGCAGGTTTTGAAAATGTGATGATGCAATGCACATGATGACATGACAAGATGCGACACGCAAGAAAATGACAAAGCAATAACAACGAATAACTGGAGGACACCTGGCACATCGGTCTCGGGGCGTCACAACACTCCACCACTACGAGAGGATCTCATCCCGAGATCTAGGATGGCACCGGAGGGAAACAGAAAAAGAAAGAGAAGAGGTAATACTAAGTTGCTTCTCTCACCAATGAGTGAAACCAAGGAACCTTGCGAGGTTGAGCAAAATAAAAGAAAGAAAGCAACGGAGATGAACAAAGTTGACAGCACTCCGTTAAGAAAGAGGAAAAGAAAGAACCGATTTGGGTAACACTTCGGTTGAAGAGAGATGAAAGAGTTGATAAAATGAAAGAGCTTGAGCAAAAGGACACACTACTATGGTTAAATTGATAAACACGAAAAGAACACGATCCAAGATGATGAGAGAAAAGACAAACATCACAAATGCTCCGTAACAAAAGAATAGAAGATAGATAATTGAAATAAAAGAATGGAGACGAAAATGCCATCTTATGCCACAAAAGAGCTTGAGAAGGCCTCCTTAGGAGACGGGTCGGGCAGAGTTGTTGGAAAACCAACAACGAAAAAGGATAAGCTTGATATGGTCTTATGGAATACCTCTCAAATTATGAGGTGACAACCTGCCACTAACAAAATCAAAGATTGGATTGATATCAACAAGGAGACGAGAAACTTATTCACCGGGAGGATAATTGAAGAACTTGGGTCATTATAAGCACCATGGATAGCAACAATCCTCAGGGAAGGCTTTAGGTGAAATATACCCCAAGATAACTCCAAAGAAGAGGTTGATGGATTTAAAATACCTCATTCTTAACAGCATGTGAATCATGAAACATGAACTCAAGTTATCAAGAATGACCTAATACCACCTCCAAAGATACGGTAGAAAGAAATTGCACTCCGGATTACAAGAAGAAGAATGCTTGGGCTCCTCTAAAAAGAATCTTGATGAGCACTTCGAGATGGAATTTAAATCCTTGATGAACCATCATGTAGAACCTTCATGAAGAACTCCGGTAATAAAAGAATGATCAAACGAAAGGAAAGATAAGTAGAGAACACAAGGTGAAGCCTTGCAATGCTTAGATGGATCTTCGCAATGAAATAATTGAGAAAACTTGGAACTCCAGGAAAAGAATAGATAAAGCATCTCGAACCGAGAATTTGATGAGCCTCCGGAATAAAGAATTAATCATTTTGGTGAATCAAGAATAAGAATTATGTTATGCTCCTCCTTCACCAATTAAATTGATGACGAGCAAACGGATTGCATACAACTTATTCTCGTAGAAAAGATTAAGAGAGATATAACATAAACTTGAGAATGTCTTCACGAATCCACCATTAGGATTTGAAAGAACGAATAGATTTATATGATAACGAATGACGAGAACTCTTGAACAAACCACCGTAAGAATTGAAAATGAACGAAGAGAAGATAAAGAAACACCGGGAAGAATTAGCAAATTAACGAAGATGTTTGAGAGAATTTAGATACATGTGAACGAAGAGAACCCATGCTGATTAGAGAAATTTGGATGATGCACCAGATAGATTTGGAGAACGATAGCTGAAAACCGGAATGAATAATATTTGAAAAGATGGCCTCCGGAGAATCAAACTGAAAAGAATCTTGAATTGCTCCGGATAGGGTGAAAAGAATTCTCACGATCAAATACAATGATGAGAGAATGGCAATAAGCTAAAACCATGAGCCTTGAAGAGATAAGAACAAGATTGGGAGAAAAAATCTTCTTCGGTCTTCACATGATGAGAATGCCAACGAGAAACACCACCAAGAATTATTGAGGCACACCGGAATGAAGAATGGAAAAGTTGAGCCAACGATGAAAAGAATTTGAAAGATCTTGGATAAAGGCATTTGACTGATGATAACTCATTCTTACGTCAAACTTGGAAAAGAATTTAAGAGTAACGCCGGGAAAATAAGAAGAGTCAGGTAAGATCCTGGGAAAAGACCTGTGGGTTAGGGCCCACTCAAAAGATACACCGTAGAACGATTTAAAAGAGAGAAAACACCGGTTGAATGGAACGAAAGCAGAGTGGAAACACGAATCTTCGAGATATCTTGAGCACTCTGGAACAAATGAATATCAAGCAGGGAATGATTATGAGGTGCACCGGCATAAGAAAAGCATTTGAAATACGGAAAAGAATATGATCAACACCAAAGCTTGAATTGGATTCACCGGAGAAGAAAAGGAACGAGGAATGACGAACTTGAAGCTCCGTTAGAATCTTCATGAGAATCACCGGGTAAGAACATGAAGGAAAATAATGGAGAGGCTTCACATGAATAACATGGATAGTTGGTTTAGGAATCTGAGTCCTCGAAGAAAAAGGGTGGGAGGGTGGGAAAAACAAAGACAATTTGGAGACGGATGAAACCAACACCGTTGAGAAGAACTGATAATTGATCTTGCGAATGTTGAAGTGATCGGATCCACTTGAAGATAAACACGCCGGTGAAGAGAAATTGAAATGACAAACTCGATGATCGAGAAGGATTAGTATTCACATCAAAGTATGAGGACACCACTTAGACAAGGGATGGAATCAACATTTGACTTCGAAGCAACTCGAATACCACAACTCAAAACAAAACTAAGGGTTGGCTTGCAGAATAGGCCAGAACAAACATATGATAGAGATTTCGTCCGAAGTTTTCGTGGTGGGGCCTACACGGGCTCGATCATACATCACCATCATGTACAAGGCAGTGCACATGACATACGAAGCATCCCCGAGTCGGCATAGCCAAGGACTCTTTAAGACACAACGAGACCACTGTAAAACCAACCGTGAATAGGCGGACCACTAGACGTCGAACCCCAATTTCATATCATACATCTGTTGGAAAGATATCCTAAGAGCTACTTGAATTCCCACTTATAAACTCCTGAAACTTTCCGATTATGCAATCAGGTGTTGGGGATACAGGGGAAGCATAATATCTCACCCAAAACTAACAAATCCTACATCCAGCTGTATCCATCCTTCAACACATAACCAAGAAACCTTCAGAAATCATTTACTTCAACCTTCGAAAAGCATCCGTTATACAAGTTATGGCAATACTCCCAAACTCCCGCCCCAGTACTGGGTGACGTCGAGGTTATCTCAGCAACAACTGCATAAAAGAGATTTTTGATGTCGGCGTACTAAACTCAGGTATTCCAGAACTGCAACGATAAAATTGTGACGACAACACCTCGGAGCTCAACTCCCCGGGACACTGCCACAACCCCTAAATGACAGGAGGCACCAAGAACAATGTTCTTGTCACAAATCGATCGGAACGATTCCAAGATACCCGCGTGATCCTAAATTTTTTTTAGTGAAATTTGAGAAGAGAAGAGTCAAAACTCTACGTCAGGATGCCTTACCAAAGCGATGAGGGGACTGGGGAGTAAAAAGAAGTCCTAACTCTCTGATATATATAATTCCTAAATGACTCAAAACATTTTTCTAGACTCAACAACGGCTGCTAATAACGATCAAGCAGTGGGGGCTCCTAAGGTCGGGGAAGGCTCTGATTACCAACTTGTAACGCCCTCGATGCGGCTATATCTCCCACATGTCGAAGCATGACTTAGAGGCATAACCGCATTGAAAGCAATGTCGCAAGTGAGGTAATCTTCACACAACCCATGTAATACATAAGGGAAAAATATACATAGTTGGCTTACAATCGCCACTTCACACAATTACATGAATAAAGCATTACAACATCCAAATACAATCAAGGTCCGACTACGGAACCAAAATAAAAGAAGACTACCCCAAAAGCGACAAGGTCCCCGATCGACCCCAACTGGGCTCAACTACTGATCAACTAGAACGGAACAACACAAAGGACAAGATCTTCATCGAGCTCCTCCGTGAGCTTGGTTGCGTCACCTGCTTGGTAACATCAACACCTGCAAACTAGTTTTGGAAGTATCTGCGAGTCATGGGGACTCAGCAATCTCACACTCTCGTGATCAAGACTATTTAAGCTTATGGGTAAGGGTAAAAGGTATGAGGTGGAGCTGCAGCAAGCGACTAGCATATATGGTGGCTAACATACGCAAATGAGAGCGAGAAGAGAAGGCAAAAGCACGGTCGAACAACTATGATCAAGAAGTGATCCAAGAAAAACCTACGTCAAACATAACTCCAACACCGTGTTCACTTCCCGGACTCCACCAAGAAGAGACCATCATGGTTACACACGCGGTTGATGTATTTTAATTAAGGTCAACTTCAGGTTTTCTACAACCGGACGTTAACAAATTCCCATCTGCCCATAACCGCTGGCACGGCTTTCGAAAGTTCAACCCCTGCAGGGGTGTCCCTACTTAGCCCATCACAAGCTCTCACGGTCAACAAAGGATATTCCTTCTAGCGGGAAGACCCGACATCCTGGTTACAAGACATTTCGACAATGGTAAAACAAGACCAGCAAAGCCGCCCGATGCGCCGACAAATCCCGATAGGAGCTGCACATATCTCGTTCTCAGGGCACACCGGATAGGTCAAGCTACGAGTAAAAACCAACCCTCGAGTTGCCCCGAGGTGGCCTCGCAGGCTGCCCGTTTTGGACCAACACTCAGAGGAGCACTGGCCCGGGGGGGTTTAAAATAAAGATGACCCTCGGGCTCGCGAAAACCCAAGGGAAGGTTATAGGTTGTTAGTGCAAATGGTAAAACCAAGGTTGGGCCTTGCTGGAGGAGTTTTATTCAAGGCGAACTGTCAAGGGGTTCCCATTATTACCCAACCGCGTAAGGAACGCAAAATCCGAGAACATAACACCGATATGACGAAAACTAGGGCGGCAAGAGTGGAACAAAACACCAGGCATAAGGCCGAGCCTTCCACCCTTTACCAAGTATATAGATGCATTAATTAAATAAGATATATTGTGATATCCCAACAAGTAAACATGTTCCAACAAGGAACAACATCTCCATGTTCCAACAAGGAACAAACTTCAATCTTCACCTGCAACTAACAATGCTATAAGAGGGGCTGAGCAAAGCGGTAACATAGCCAAACAACGGTTTGCTAGGACAAGGTGGGTTAGAGGCTTGGTTCAACAACATAGGAGGCATGATAAGCAAGTGGTAGGTATCGTAGCATAGGCATAGCAAAAGAGCGAGCATCTAGCAAGCAAAGATAGAAGTGATTTCGAGGGTATGATCATCTTGCCTGAAATCCTGCAAGGAAGAAGAACGAGTCCATGAAGAAGACAAACGGACGTAGATGAACGGATCCTCACAACTCCGGAACGAAACTGAAGATAACGCGAGAAGTAACCCAGAAAGAAGCAAACAACATAGTAAACAACCATCACCTAATCATGGCATGATGCACAACAAGAATGATGCATGTCCGGTTTAAAGAGGGCATGGCATGGCAAAGTGCAACAAACAACACTACAAATTAAGTGGAGCTCAATATGCAACGAGTTGCATATTGACAGAACACCACATGCCTTATTTAGTTCTCTCTCGTTTATGTACCCAACAATATTAAATGTTGTTAGCATGGCAAGAGGTGAAGCATGACAAAACTATACTATCTAAACAAATTAAATGGGGCCGGATATAACAAACAACAAATCCGGTAAATCCCCATATGCATATATTAGGTTTGGTACTGTTCTGCCCTAAACATAATTTTAGAGTTGTTAAACATGCAAAGTAAATCCATCATGATAATCTAGGCAAAATTCTACCCCATTTACATATAAAGGTTATTAAGTTCGGAGCTACGGTTAAATAGTTATGAATTAAACCATTTAAGCATGACATAGGAGCAAATTTAAACAAACATCATTTTAAACATTTTGAACATGGATGAAAGTTGGATAATCTAAACAAAATTCTAAGCAAGTTTCATATATAAAACATTTTAATCCGATGCACTGTTGTGAAGTTATTAAATGCATGAAGAACAGGGACTTTTCTGTAAAACAGTCATCTCTGGAATAATAGACAAATTCGCAGCGCACAGAAAAAAACATCTATGGGCTGAATCTGAGAAGAACTGGGCTGCTCACTGCGGGCCTTAGCAGGCCGGCTGGCCTAGCGGATCTGGTGCGGCTGCTAGGTCTGCGCGGATGGGCCAAGGGTAGGTTGGGCCTTGGTCAACGCGACCATGAAGCAGGGGAGGCAGGGGATCGAACCACTATTTAGCTCGAGCCTGAGCAGGGCAATGGTGGCGGCGGCGGCTTGGCAAGGCGGGTCGCCGGGGGGTTGAGGAGGCAAGGAGGAGGCTGAGGCCGAGCTCCAGTGGCCGGATCTGGAGCTGACACTCCGTTTCTGGCGTCAGCGGCGAACTCCGGCGGCACCATGGCATCCTGCAGAACGGGAGGGAGAGAGAGATGAGCTCGGTAGGCAGGGAGAAGAAGGACGGCGAGGTCGGGGCTCACCATGGCAGCGGTGGTCACCGGCGGGAGGCCAGGCGGCGGAGACAGCAGGAACACGAGGGAGGGGATCGGGGCTCTCCCGATCCGGATCGGAGGCGGCGGCGCGCATGCTGGAGCAGGTGCGGGATCTCGGGCGCTGGACGGGTGGTGGCGGCTCGGGCCCATCTCGGCCCGGGATAGGCTGCGGATGGGCCTGGCAGGGCCACAGCGGTGGGAGGAGGTGGTTGGGCGACGTGGCACCACGGGAGAGGTGGGGAGCGCCTGACCCGCGGCGGCTGGCCAGTTGAGCGGCGCCAAGTGGCACTTGAGGGGTTGGCCGGTGCCAGAATTCGAGGAGAGGAGGTGGGAGGCGGCTGGAAGATGATTGGGGGCACAGAAATTTAGGAGAAGGGGTAGGTAGCTGCCCAAAATGGAAGGGGAGAAGGTTTATATAGGGCAGGTTCTAGGGTTAGGGGGTTTTAGGGGGTTTTCGAACCCTCCGATCGTGATCCGATGGCTCCGGTCGCGAGGATGGAGTAGGTGGGCTGCAGGATGAGTGGAAGTGGGCTGTGTAGATGGTCTCGAGCTGAGAGAAGAGAAGAGAGGGAGTCCCGACGACTGTTTTCGGAGACCGAAAACATCCGACGTTAGACCGGCTATAATGCCGCTATAGTTTAACGGTTGGGCTATCAAACGAGCTCCGAATGCGATGAAACTTGGCAGGCGATCTACTAACAACATAACAACACCACATGCCAACTTTCAAACCATTCCGAGAACATTTTCCGGCCACTTATACAATACTATTTCGGACATGCCGCGCGCGCGTGCAAGTGTGGCTGGGCTCAGAACGGACAACAGAAGGAACTGGAGGAACCCGGACGGATGCAGGTTTTGAAAATGTGATGATGCAATGCACATGATGACATGACAAGATGCGACACGCAAGCAAATGACAAAGCAATAACCACGAATAACTGGAGGACGCCTGGCACATCAGTCTCGGGGCATCACAGCGCGCAACTATGCGAGACGATAATCGTCACGCCGGATACAGTAAAAGTAAGTCCGGCCGGGCCGAACACAGCGGGCAAGACTCATTCGAGCTGCGTCGCGATATAGCCCAGTACAAAGGCGCCGCACACCCCTTATGCTTCACAGACGAAGTGATGGATCTTCAAATCCCAGAGGGTTTCAAACCCGTAAATATAGAATCATACGACATCACAACAGATCCTGCGGTATGGATCGAGGATTTCCTCCTGCACATCCACATGGCCCGCGGTGATGACCTACACGCCATCAAATACCTCCCACTCAAACTCAAAGGACCAGCTCGGCATGGGCTCAACAGCTTGCCAGCAGAGTCCATTGTCTGTTGGGAAGATCTGGAAGCCGCATTCCTCGACCACTTTCAGGGCACTTATGTGCGACCACTAGATGCCGTTGACTTGAGCCACATAATTCAGCAGCCAGAGGAATCGGCTAGGCAATTCTGGACACAGTTCCTAACAAAGAAAAATCAAATCGTCGATTGTCCGGATGCAGAGGCCCTAGCAGCTTTCAAGCACAACATCAGTGACGAGTGGCTAGCCCGGCACCTTGGTCAGGAAAAGCTAAAATCTATGGCAGCCCTCACGACACTCATGACCCGCTTTTGAACGGGAGAAGACAGCTGGCTGGCTCGCAGTAATAACATATCAAAGAACCATGGCACTTCGGATACCAAGGAGGGCAATGGCAGGTCATGTCGCAACATGCATAAGCGCCGCAGTAACAGTGACAATACCGAGGATACGACAATCGATGCCGGATTCAAAGGCTCTAAACCCGGTCAGCGGAAAAAGCCATTCAAAAGAAGCACTCCGGGCCCATCCAGTTTGGACCGTATACTCAATCGCTCGTGTCAAATACACGGCACCCCCGACAAGCCAGCCAACCACACCAACAAGGACTGTTGGGTGTTCAAGCAGGCCGGCAAGTTAAATGCCTAAAACAAAGATAAGGGGTCACATAGCGATGACGAGGAGGAGCCCTGGCAGCCGAACACCGGAGGACAGAAGAGGTTCCCCCCACAAGTGCGGACGGTGAACATGATATACGCAACCCACATCCCCAAGAGGGAGCGGAAGCATGCGCTCAGGGACGTATATGCGTTGGAGCCAGTCGCCCCCAAATTCAACCCATGGTCCTCCTGTCCAATCACCTTCGATCGCAGGGACCACCCCACTAGCATCCGTCATGGCGGATTCGCCGCACTGGTCCTAGACCCAATCATTGACGGATTTCAACTCACTCGAGTCCTAATGGACGGCGGCAGTAGCCTGAACCCGCTTTATCAGGACTAAGTGCGCAAAATGGGTATAGACCCCTCAAGGATCAAACCCACTAAAACGACCTTTAAAGGCATCATACCAGGTGTAGAGGCCCATTGCACAGGCTCAGTAACACTGGAAGTGGTCTTCGGATCTCCGGGTAACTTCCGAAGCGAATAGTTAATCTTCGACATAGTCCCATTTCGCAGTGGCTACCATGCACTGCTCAGGCGAACCGCATTTGCAAGATTCAATGCGGTACCACATTATGCATATGTCAAGCTCAAGATGCCAGGACCTCGGGGGGTCATCACAGTCAATGGAAACACAGAGCGCTCTCTCCGCACGGAGGAGCACACTGCGACCCTCGCAGCAGAAGCGCAAAGCAATCTCTTAAGGCAATCCACTAGTTCGGCGATTAAGGACCCGGACAACTTCAAGCGCGCCCATAGTAATCGGCAACTGGACCGCCTGGCATGTCCCGAGCTTGCATAGCAATGCGGCCCCCACCCCGGTCCCAGCCAAACGGTGAAATTCGTGCCACGCGTACATAATTACGCATTAAAAATACCATGGGCACAGGAGCGGAGGGGGCACAACTACGGCACGCCCCAATACGCGGCTTAAACCGCACTAGGGGCTTCCCGCTTTGTTAATTTTCTCTTTCAGGACTTCAATCTCTAGAAACCCTGTCCGGCAGCGTGATTGCCGAACACATGACATCCAACGTGATTGCAACAACCAAGGAGGCAGAAAAGCTACGTCACACCACGAAACTCCCAGGTGGATTACGATAACGAGTGAAATATTTGCTTTAATACTATTCCTCAGCTTGCCCTTGGAAGGGACATGTCAAACAGTCCTACTTTTTGCTTCTCGCACTACTTGTATCATTCCGCTTTAACGCACCTTTTTAAACAAAAAATGCATGGCATTAAGATTATTATTGCATTCTTCCTTTATATATATATGTTCATTTAGGACATCCAGCACCCGTACACTCTGGTACGACCAATACGCTAGGGGCTTAAGCATACCCCATAATACGGTGTGAGAAGTCCGAACACTTTCGACAGTGCGGCACCCCGAACTTATAGCATTATATGCATCAGCTCCGAATCATGCCTTGGGTCAATAGTTGGGTTTGCCCGGCTCCCATGTTTTGGTACCTTACGTTCCGCTATATCGGCTAAGGTAGCACTGGGAGAACTACTGCGATTGTGCCCCGGTTCTGCTGGGCTAAGCACCTCAGTAGAGAAAGCTAAAACTAGCTGTCATGATAAGGCGAGAGACTGGTCGCTGTTTGAAAGTGCAACTATCCCTGGGTGGTTTTGGTAATTCCTAACAACATATAGCTCATTGAGCTAACATTATTCCAAGATTAATATTTCAGGAAAAGCTCAATGAATGGCATGGCATGGATGAGGAAAGTGGATCCCTCAAAATTCTAAGGACAAAAAGTTTGGATCAAGCTTGAAGCTCAAGACTCTACATTTTATATTTTAGTGATCCAAGATCACATTGAGTCTATAGGAAAAGCCAATACTATCAAGGAGGGATGAGGTGTTGCTTAATGTCTTGCTTGCTCAAAATGCTTAGTGATATGCTCCAAAATCCTCAACTACCTTCCCACATCCACATATGACCTATACCAAAAGTCAAACTCGGCCCCACCGATTCTTTCTATCCGGCGCCACCGAGTTTCAAATGTCATAGCCACTGCCACAAACCCTAGGCAAATCGGTCGAACCGATAGGGATCTCGGTCTCACCGAGATGGGATTGTAATCTCCCTGTTTCCCTTTGTAACGTTTCGGTCTTACCGAGATGAGAGATCGGTCCCACCGAGATTGCAATGTAAACTCTCTCTTTCCCTTTTGTAACATTTCAGTCTCACCGAGATGAGCGAATTGGTCCCAACCGAGTTTACCTGACCAACTCTCTGGTTAGATTATTACCAAAATCGGTCCCACCGAGTTTGTGTAATCGGTCACACCGAGATTACATTATGCCCTAACCCTAACCATATCGGTCCTACCGAGTTGCATCTTAGTCCCACCGAAAATCCTAACGGTCACTAGGTTTGCTGAATTGGTCCGACCGAGTTGAACCATTCGGTCCCACCGAGTTTGGCAAATTGTGTGTAACGGTTAGATTTTGTGTGGAGGCTATATATACCCATCCACCCACTCTTCATTCGTGGAGAGAGCCATCAGAACATACCTACACTTCCAATACACATTTTCTGAGAGAGAACCACCTACACTTGTGTTGAGGTCAAGATATTCCATTCCAACCATATGAATCTTGATCTCTAGCCTTCCCCAAGTTGCTTTCCACTCAAATCTTCCTTCCGCCAAATCCAAATTCTGTGAGAGAGAGTTGAGTGTTGGGGAGACTATCATTTGAAGCACAAGAGCAAGGAGTTCATCATCAACACACCATTTGTTACTTCTTGGAGAGTGGTGTCTCCTAGATTGGCTAGGTGTCACCTGGGAGCCTCCGACAAGATTGTGGAGTTGAACCAAGGAGTTTGTAAGGGCAAGGAGATCGCCTACTTCGTGAAGATCTACCGCTAGTGAGGCAAGTCCTTTGTGGGCGACGGCCGTGATGGAATAGAAAAGGTTGCTTCTTCGTGGACCCTTCGTGGGTGGAGCCCTCCGTGGACTCGCGCTACCGTTACCCTCCGTGGGTTGAAGTCTCCATCAACGTGGATGTACGATAGCACCACCTATCGGAACCACGACAAAAACATCCGTGTCTCCAATTGCGTTTGAATCCTCCAAACCCTTCCCTTTACATTCTTGCAAGTTGCATGCTTTACTTTTCGCTGCTCATATACTCTTTTGCATGCTTGCTTGAATTGTGTGGAGATTGCTTGACTTGTGCTAAGATAGCTAAAATCTACCAAGAACTAAAATTGGGAAAAGGCTAGATTTTTATTTGGTCAAGTAGTCTAATCACCCCCCTCTAGACATACTTTCGATCCTACAAGTGGTATCAGAGCCAGGTTTCCATTTGCTTTGATTTACATAGCTTTTGGCGGTCATAGCCTTGGTTTCACAACCTAGGAGAGTATGGCGTCTACCGAGGGAAATTATCACCGTAGAGGTACTTACTTTGAAGGCACTAATTTTGCTAGTTGGAAGCATAAGATGAAAATGCATATTCTTGGACATAACCCCGCCGTTTGGGCTATTGTGTGTATTGGCTTGCAAGGTGAATTCTTTGATGGGAAAGAACTGAACCGTGAAGCCACCGCGGAAGAGTTGAAAATGCTGCAATACAACGCTCAAGCTTGTGATATCCTCTTCAACAAATTGTGCCCCGAAGAATTCAACAAAATCAGCCGTCTTGAGAATGCAAAGGAAATTTGGGATACTTTGATTGATATGCACGAAGGTACCGACTCCGTCAAGGAATCCAAATTGGATGTGCTTCAAAGTCAACTTGACAAGTTCAAAATGAAGGATGGTGAAGGTGTTGCTGAAATGTACTCTAGGCTTGCTCTTATCACAAATGAGATTGCCGGCTTAGGGAGTGAAGAGATGACCGATAGATTCATCATCAAGAAGATCCTAAGAGCCTTGGATGGAAAATATGATACCGTGTGCACATTGATCCAAATGATGCCAAATTACAAAGATCTCAAGCCAACGGAAGTCATCGGAAGAATTGTTGCTCATGAGATGTCACTCAAGGATAAAGAGGAACTTCACAACAAATCAAGTGGTGCTTACGAAGCCTCATGTGAAGCCCCCACATCATCGAGTGAGAAACAAACCTTCAATGAAGAATTGAGCTTAATGGTGAAGAACTTCAACAAGTTCTACAGGAGTAGAAGCAAAGAGAGAAGCTCCAAGTCAAGGTCCTACAATGACAAAAGATCTTCTAGTCGAGAGCGAAACTGCTACAATTGTGGAAGGCCCGGACACTATTCCAATGAGTGTACGACCCCCTACAAGAGAAGAGAAGATTCTCCCAAGAGAAGAAGTAGAAGAGAAGAATCACCATCTAGAGAAAGAAGGAGTAGAGATGATCGTTATGAATGAAGACCCTCACGGAGAAGCAAGGATTCGGAAAGAAAGGACAAGTCATCAAGGAGCTACACAAAACAAAGACATCAAGCTCATGTTGGTGAATGGGTATCCGGCTCCAACTCCGACAACCAATCCGAGAGAAGCTATCACTCCGACTCCGAATATACTCAAGATGAAGGTGTTGCCGGTCTAGCACTTGTGACAACCAACTCCTACGACATATTTGACTCACCAAATGAAGGAGTTGGAACATGCTTCATGGCTAAAGGCCCAAAGGTATCACACCCCTAGTATGTTGATTTCAATAGTGATGAAGATGACTTGTTAGGTGATGATGATTTAATTGTTGACAACTCTAGTGATGAATACTGTGATGAAACGTCAATTAATCATGCTAATCAAGATAAAACAAATGACAATGATAAGGAGAAGATTGAGTCTCTAACTAAAGAACTAAACACTCTTAAGTTAGCTCATGAAACTATCTTAGGAGATCATCGAGAACTTTTAAGGACTCATGAGAAATTACGCTTTGAAAAGCTCAACCTTGAGCAAGAGCATGAATTCTTAAAAGCAATCAATGATGATCTTAGTAAGAGAAGTTCTTCTTACATTGCCAAGCCTTTACTATTATCCACTTACATGCCTCAAGTCAAGTCTAGTAACAAGAACAAGAAATATTCTTCCTCTAGTAGTAACAATAATCATGCTAAATCCAATATTGTTGCTTCTAGTAGTTCTCTTGATTCCACTAATGATTCTCCTAGCCAAGTTACACTTAAGCAAGAAAATAACTTATTGAAGGGAATTATAGAGAAAGGTGTTTACAAGAGCCTTGCCGGAAGTAAGCAATTCGAGGAAATTGTACGCAAGCAAGGAAGGCACCGGAAGAATCAAGGTGTTGGTTTTGAACGAAAGTTCAATGCCAATGGAGTTGAGTGGGAAGAAGATCAATACCCCAAGACGAAGTTTGTTCCTCAACAAGAGAAGTATGATCCTACTTCTTTCAAAGGGACACAAACTCAAGATGATCTTCCACCACAAGACCACAAGCAAAAAGGCAAGGACAAGCTTCAAGAGGAAATTGATGCATTTGAAGAAGCTCCTAAGGCCTTGATCAAGTGGGTTCCCAAGACTAATTCAAGTTCCACTTCATCAAGTACAACTACAACACCGAGGATTCCCATCAAGATGGTGTGGATCCCGAAGAAGAAGAACTAGAGAGTTCTTGAGGGTGACTCCGCCAACATACTTCACTCTTATCATCTTGGCAAGAACAGGTGCAATCAACTTCCACATCTTGCACTAGTTCAAGGAGTCACAAACCCTCTTGTTGGTAAGACAAGGGACAATGTAACCTAAAAGCTTTCATAGACATCATCTTGTGTGTGTGAGGGAGTCCTGGATTAGGGGGTGTTCGGATGGCCAGACTATACCTTCAGCCGGACTCCTGGACTATGAAGATACAAGATTGAAGACTTCGTCCCGTGTTCGGAAGGGACTTTCCTTGGCGTGGAAGGCAAGCTTGGCGATACGGATATGCAGATCTCCTACCATTTTAACCGACTTTGTGTAACCCTAACCCTCTCTGGTGTCTATATAAACCGGAGGGTTTTAGTCCGTAGGACAACATACAAAACAACAATCATACCATAGGCTAGCTTCTAGGGCCAACTGGAGCAGATCGAAAGCTATGCCCCTGGCCGTCAGGTCAGATTTGGAAGTTTAAACTACACGGCTGACATCCACGGGGACTTGATCTTCGATGGATTCGAGCCACTGCCGAGCGCGCCGCACTGTCATGACGAGCATGATCTAGCTCTGCCGCCGAATAGTGCCCTGGAGGCCGCACCCGCATCGGCTTCGACTCTTAATTCGGAGCCAACTGCGCCGATCGAGGATAGGTGGTTGGACGCCGCCTCGGGGGCTGCGATCCCAATAGCAATCGAGCTGAACACCAGCCCCGCACTCCGCGAGACTCGTGACTCCAAGGAGCCGGACTCCTCTCCGGACTCCGAACCCTCCGCGCCCCTGCCAATTGAATCTGATTGGGCGCCGATCATGGAGTTTACTGCCGCGGACATCTTTCAGCACTCGCCTTTCGGCGATATTTTGAAGACACTAAAGTCTCTCTCTTTATCAGGAGAGCCCTGGCCGGACTACGGTCAGCAAGGTTGGGATACGGACGATGAAGAAATTCAAAGCCCACCCACCACCCACTTTGTAGCCACTGTCGACAATTTAACCGACATGCTCGACTTCGACTCCGAAGACATCGACATTATGGACACCGATGCAGGAGACGATGAAGAACCAGCGCCTATTGGGCCCTGGAAAGCCACCTCGTCGTATGACATATACATGGTGGACACCCCAAAAGAAGGAGATGGCGATGGAACAGCGGAGGATGACCCCTCCAAGAAACAGCCTAAGCACCGGCGTCAGCGGCGCCGCTCAAAATCCCGCCAAAACAAATACGGTGATTCCAGCACGGGAGATAATAATACTCCGGAGAGTGCCGAAGAAACCCCCTCCAACAAGATTCAGCATAGGAGGATGGAGAAGCCAGCCCTCATGAGAGAGCGGCAGACAGAGAGGTCGAGGACGATAATTATACGCCTCCCTCCGAAGACGAGGCAAGCCTCGACGACGACGAATTCATCGTGCCAGAGGATCCCGTCGAGCAAGAACGTTTTCAACGCAGGCTTATGGCCACGGCAAGAAGCCTCAAGAAAAAACAGCAACAACTTAGAGCTGATCAAGATTTGCTAGCCGACAGATGGATTGAAGTCCTTGAGGCCGAGGAGCATAAACTCGAACGCCCCTCCAAGAGCTACCCAAAGCACAGGTTGCTACCCCGATTAGAGGAGGAAGCACTTAAACCTACATCACCAGCACTTGATACGGCCGACCAGCCACCTCGTGGCCGCGACAGAGAGGCCTCTCGACCCTCCACTCAAGCCGCACCCTGTACCAAGGCACGGGAAAATGCGCCTGACCTGCGAGATATGTTGGAGGACAAGGCAAGGCAAACAAGATCGATCTATGGATCGCGTGGGCGCCCCACGACTCGAGACGGTAACCGTCACGCCGGACACAAATCCGGTAGGGCCGAACACAGTAGACAAAGCTCATTGGAGCTATGTCGTGATATAGCCCAGTACAGAGGCGCCGCACACCCACTATGCTTCACAGACGAAGTAATGGATCATCAAATCCCCGAGGGTTTCAAACCCGTAAACATCGAATCATATGATGGCACAACAGATCCTGCGGTATGGATCGAGGATTATCTCCTTCATATCCATATGGCCTGCGGCGATGATCTCCACGCCATCAAATACCTCCCACTCAAGTTTAAAGGACCATCTCGGCATTGGCTTAACAGCTTGCCAGCAGGATCAATCAGTTGTTGGGAGGACCTGGAAGCCGCATTCCTCGACAATTTCCAGGGCACTTATGTGCGACCCACAGACGCAGATGACCTAAGCCACGTAATTCAGCAGCCAAATGAATCGGCCAGGCAATTCTGGACACGGTTCCTAACAAACAAAAATCAAATAGTCGACTGTCCGGATGCAGAGGCCCTAGCAGCCTTCAAGCACAATATCCGTGACGAGTGGCTTGCCCGACACCTTGGACAGGAAAATCCGAAATCTATGGCAGCACTCATGACACTCATGACCCCCTTTTGCGCGGGAGAAGACAGCTGGCTTGCTCGTAGCAACAATATGACCAAAAACCCTGGTAATTCGGATACCAGGGACAGTAGTGGCAGGTCGCGTCGCAACAAGCAGAAGCACCGCATTAACGGCGGCAAAGCTGAGGATACGGTAGTTAATGCCGGATTCAGAGGCTATAAATCCGGTCAGCGGAAAAAGCCATTCAAAATAAATCCTAGGGGCTCGTCCAGTTTGGACCGAATACTCGACCGCTTGTGCCAGATACATGGCACCCCCGAAAAGCCGGCCAATCACACCAACAGGGATTGTTGGGTGTTCAAGCAGGCAGGCAAGTTTAATGCCGAAAATACTGACAAGGGGCTGCATAGCGATGACGACGAAGAGCCCCGGCCGCCGAACAATAGTGGACAAAAGGGTTTTCCCCCGCAAGTGCGGACGGTGAACATGATATACGCAACCCACATCCCCAAGAGGGAGCGGAAGCGCGCGTTAAGGTACGTATATGCGGTAGAGCCAGTCGCCCCAAAGTTCAACCCATGGTCCTCTTGCCCGATCACCTTTGATCGAAGGGACCATCCCACTAGCACCCATCGTCTTGGATTCGCCGCATTGGTTCTAGACCCAATTATTGACGGATTTCATCTCACTAGAGTCCTGATGGACGGCGGCAGCAGCCTGAACCTGCTTTACCAGGATACAGTGCGGAAAATGGGCATAGATCCCTCGAGGATTAAGCCCACCAAAACGACCTTTAAAGGTGCAATACCAGGTGTAGAGGCCAACTGTACAGGCTCAGTCACACTTGAAGTGGTCTTCGGATCTCCGGATAATTTCCGAAGCGAGGAGTTAATCTTCGACATAGTCCCATTCCGCAGTGGCTATCCCGCACTGCTCGGGCGAACCGCATTCGCCAAGTTCAATGTGGTACCGCACTATGCATACCTTAAGCTCAAGATGCCAGGCCCTTGAGGAGTAATTACGGTCAATGAAAACACCGAACGCTCTCTCCGAACGGAGGAGCACACGGCGGCCCTTGCTGCGGAAGTACAAAGCAGCCTCTCCAGGCAGTTCTCCAGTCCGGCCATTAAACCTCCGGACGCCGTCAAGCGCGCCCGGAGTAACCTACAACAAGACCGCCTGGCATGTTCCAAGCAGGCGTAGCAATGTGGCCCCAACCCTAGCCCTCGCAAAAATGCGACGCCAGTGCTTCGCGTACATAACTACGCTCTAGAAATAACATGGGTATAGGGGGAGGGGCACCATCACGGCACGCCCGAAACATGGCTTAAACCGCACCTGGGGCTACCGATTTTTTAATTTTCTCTTACTTTCAGGACTCCATTCTTCGGAAGGCCTGTTCGGCAGTTCAATTGCCGCATAAATGATGCAAGAACCAGGGAAGCAGACAAGCCATGCCGCATTACGGAACTCCCAGGTGGTCTCTATCACGAGCATTATACCTGTTTCGCATACCATTCCGCAGCCTGCCCCTGGAACGGACATGTTAAATAGTCCAACCTTTTGCTTATCGCATTATTTTGTATCGTTCTGCTTTGATCGCAGCCCTTTTTAATAAACAATGCATAGCTTTTGTCTCTTTTTGCATTACTCTTTTTTACAAATATATGTTCCTTAACGACATGTTGCACCCGTACACTTTGGTACGGCCAAAATACACCAGGGGCTTTAGTACCCCTCAATATGGTGTGAGAAGTCCGAACACTTTAACAAGTGCGGCACCCCTAACTTATAGCATTATATGCATCAGCTCTGAATCATGTCTTGGGTCAATAGTTGGGTTTGACCGGCTCCTATGTTTTGGTGGCTTACGTTCTGCTATATCGGCTAAGGTAGCACTAGGAGAACTACTGCGATTGTGCTCCAGTTGAGATGGGTTGAGCACCTCAGTAGAGAAAGCTAAAACTGACTGTCATGATGAAGCGAGAGCTGGTCGCTGTTCGAGAGGTTTTTCGAGTCCCTAAAGACTTATGCCGCTTAGAGCGAGGAGTCGGCTCTGTTCGGCCAAGGCGTGGATAGCGCCCCGAACTCGGTCTTCCGAATACCAGGGGCTTCGCCAAAATTTAAAATTATAGAATTCTATGGCTAAGTGAGAGTGTTCACGCATTATAGTCCGATTGCCTTGTTCGTTGTGCTGAGCACCTCCCTCGAAGGACCCAAACATGGGAAAAAGAGCGCTCAGGTTTATCCCTGAATACCCCAGCACTAGCGGCACGGGGCAGAAGCCGACGACTCGCCATCTCTCAGAATTGATAAACAGCCGCACCGAAGGTAATATTTTAAATTCCAACAGCATTGCTTAGCGCATATGAACAAGTTTTCAGCGCACAGGACAAAACGAGCGAGTTTTACTCAAAAATTACATCCCTGGAACATTCATCCGCCATAAGGCAGGCACCCTTCAGAACATCCTCATAATAATTCTCGGGCTTGCGATGCTCTTTCCCCAGCGGTGGCCCATCCTTCCCAAGCTTCTCAGCATCCAGCTTGCCCCAGTGCACCTTAGCACGGGCAAGGGCCCTACGGGCACCTTCAATGCAGACGGAGCGCTTGATGACTTCAAGCCTTGGACAGGCCCCCACCAGCCGCCGCACCAGCCCGAAATAGCTCCCGGGCAAAGCCTCTCCAGGCCACAACCGAACTATGAGGCCCTTCATGGCCTGTTCGGCCGCCTTGTGGAGCTCGACCAGTTGCTTCAGCTGGTCGCTCAGGGGCATGGGGTGTCCGGCCTCAGCATACTGAGACCAGAACACCTTCTCGGTCGAGCTGCCCTCCTCGGCTCGATAGAATGCGGCGGCATCAGACACTCTACGGGGAAGATCTGTGAACGCTCCTGGAGAGCTCCGGATTCGGGTAAGTAACAAGTAACTCACGTTTATGTGTTTGCTTTGCATAAAGAATGCCTTTCCCACCGCTATCTTTTTCACCGCATCCAACTCCTGGAGGGTCTTCTGGGATTCGGCTTTGGCAGACTTGGCATTTTCAATAGCCGCCGCGAGCTCGGACGCTCGCGTCTTTGAGTCAAGCTCCAAACTCTCATGTTTTTTCATGAGAACCTAGAGCTCTTGCTGCACCTTGCCAACCTGGGCCTCATACTTCTCCCGCTCGGTGCGCTCCGTGGCCGCCCTCTTCTCGGCCTCGACCAGCGCTTGCTTAAGGGTCGCCACCTCAGACGTGGCCCCTACAATAGCCACGATAATACTGTCATTTTTTGCAATTGCACCTTTTTAATATATTTAAACAAGGTATTTCTTACCTTCCTTGTCCTCGAGCTGCTTCTTGGCACGCTCGAGCTCTTTCTCGGACTGCTCGAGGTTCTGCTTTAGTGTGTCCACTTTCGCAGTCAGTACGGCGGACGCCAGCAGAGAAGCCTGCATACGCATATTGACTCTTTTTTGTTAGACTCCTGCGAATTTTATTTGATCCTCTATTCGGCTTTTCTTCCCGAACGCCAAACAGAGCATCAGGGGCTACTATCTATGCGGTAATATTATTTACACATTCTTTACTTACCTCAAAGCCTGTTAAAAGGCTAGCACAAGCTTCAGTCAGTCCGCTCTTGGCGGACTGAACCTTCTGGACCACCGCACTCATAATGGTGTGGTGCTCCTCGTCGATGGAGGCGCCTTTGAGCACCTCCAACAGATTGTCCAGCGCCTCCGGTTGGACGGGGGTCACCGACATGGTGGGCTTTGTTCCTCTTGGAAGGAGGTCGCCCGCCGGACTCTAGAACCTTCGAAGGTTCCGGAGTGGTGTCCGTCCTAGAGCCGGACTTGGAGCCCTGGGGGTTTTATCCCCTTTACTCCTGGAGTCCGGGAGGTCGCCTTGCGGCGCCTCCAGGACCACCTCCTCCTGGCTTGGAACCTGTTGGGACAACACTTTGGCATCGTCCGTAGGGCGGGGGAGGAAGCCGTTGGAAGAGAATTCACATCCGACGAGTCCAGTGAACCGCTCGACGACGCGTCGAGCCTGTCTTTGGGTGGGCTGCATAAACATATTCGACATAAGGGAAAGTTGTGCAATGAAGGAATACTATGAATTACTCTGGTATCCAGATACTTACGATTTCGCCAGGGGCTTGGCCCTGAGCGGCCACTCCCCTCCGCCATCGTCGGTGTCGGTGGAGTAGTCCGGAGGAAGGGTTTTCCCCTTCTTGGACCCTTCGGCCTCGTCAGTGAGGGCGGCCTTCCTTTTCTTCTTTCCCCCCGCTGGAGGGGGAGAGGTCTCTTCTTCCTCCTCCTCGTCTCCACGGGAGGACTGTGCCTTGGAGCCATCGGATGATGAACCCGACACCTCCGGATGTCGGGCACTTTTTAGAGTCCCCGTGGCCCTCTTTGTGGCCTTCTTCTCTGGCACCACATGGGGTGCCGGAACCAGCAGCTTCGCCAAGTGGGCATCGGCTGGGTCTTCGGGAAAAGGAGCCGGACAGTCGATCTGTCCGGACTTCGCCTGCCAAACCTGTCAAAGGTAAGGGAGCTTAGACCCCGCATAGAGTTAAACTATGAAAAACTAATACCCTATAAAAGGTACAAACAACTTACCGCGCTAGCGTGACGCTGCGCGCTGAATCCGTGATCCTCGGTAGAGGATGCGGGAGCCTCGACGCCCTTGAAAAGCACCTTCCAGGCATCTTCGTACGTCGTGTCGAAGAGCCTGCTCAGAGTTCGGTGATGCGCCGGGTTGAACTCCCACAGATTGAAGGCCCGTTGTTGACACGGGAGGATCAGGCGGATGAGCATAACCTGGACTACCAGGGTTTGGATGCATGTTTGCAGTCTAGTCACCTCTCCTTTGCTGCCCCACGACAGGCCCGTCTCTTTCCAGGACTTGTGCCGCGTTGGGGGTCCGGACCGGAACTCGGGGGCTGCGACCCACTCAGGGTCGCGCGGCTCGGTGATGTAAAACCACCCCGATTTTGCCACCCCTTCAGGGTCTCCACATAGGAGCCCTCGAGCCATAAGATGTTGGGCATCTTGCCCACCATGGCGCCTCCGCACTCCGTCTGGTTGCTGCGCACCACCTTCGGCTTGACATTGAAAGTCTTGAGCCATAGGCCAAAATGGGGGCGGATGCAGAGGAAAGCCTCGCACGCGACGATAAACGCCGAGATGTTGAGGATGAAGTTCGGGGCCAGATCATGGAAATCCAGGCCGTAGTAGAACATGAGTCCCCGGACGAATGGGTGGATAGGAAAGCCCAGTCCGCAGAGGAAGTGGGGAAGGAACAATACCCTCTCATGGGGCCTTGGGGTGGGGAGGATCTGCCCCTCTTCGGGAAGCCGGTACGCGATGTCGTTAGACAAGTATCCGGCCTTCCTCAGTTTTTTGATGTGTCCCTCCGTGACGGAGGAGACCATCCACTTGCCTCCCGCTCCGGACATGGCTAGAGAAGGTTGAGGTGGGGAGTGCGGACTTGGGCGCTGGAGCTCGAGTGCGCGAAAATGGATAGGCAAAGGAGGAAGAAGGCGTAGGTGAAAAGGTGGATCCTTATCCCCTTATATGGGTGGATGCAACTACGTGTCCCCACCAGCCTGGTAAAACTCGCTTATCTCCAAGCGCCGTAATCAATGGCGCGGTTGGGTTACCCACGCCCGTATTGATGAGAATCCCGGAATAAGGGGACACGATCTCTACTTTAACAAGACGTGCCAAGGAAACCGCCTCGCATGACGCGCTGAGGTGGGATAATAAAACGATTCGAATAAAGGCTTGGCCGTGGTGCGATGTCGCACCGCGGAATACTTCAGCAGATTAGATTTGTGCAAATATTATTCTCTCTATGGCCATATGTGGAAACTTATTTTGCAGAGCCGGACACTATCTTTGTGTTCAAAATCTTCTATGAAGTACTTGGGGGAGGAACCCGCCTTGCAATGCCGAAGACAAAATGCGCGCCGGAATCGTCGTCATTGAAGCCTGGTTCAGGGGCTACTGAGGGAGTCCTGGATTAGGGGGTGTCCGGATGGCCGGACTATACCTTCAGCCGGACTCCTGGACTATGAAGATACAAGATTGAAGACTTCGTCCCGTGTCCGGAAGGGACTTTCCTTGGCGTGGAAGGCAAGCTTGGCGATACGGATATGCAGATCTCCTAAAATTGTAACTTTGTGTAACCCTAACCCTCTCCGGTGTCTATATAAACCGGAGGGTTTTAGTCCGTAGGACAACATACAGAACAACAATCATACCATAGGCTAGCTTCTAGGGTTTAGCCTCTCCGATCTCGTGGTAGATCTACTGTTGTACTACCCATATCATCAATGTTAATCAAGCAAGACGTAGGGTTTTACCTCCATCAAGAGGGCCCGAACCTGGGTAAAACTTCGTGTCCCTTGCCTCCTGTTACCATCCGGCCTAGACGCACAGTTCGGGACCCCCTACCCGAGATCCGCCAGTTTTAACACCGACAGTGTGCATCACTTTATGTCTATGGATATCCTTGTTTGTTCCTTGTGGGACTAACCCGTGTAGGTATTGAAAGTGCAACTCACTCCAATGGATAGCTCCAAATGATCTACATCAACATTGAGCATCCACATCTTCAACATCTACATGAAGTCATCATCGACAAAACCCAAGGTTAGTTCATCCCTCTTAGGGGGGGATCTCACATCTAGGGGGAGCTTTACTCTAAGGATTGAGCTAAAGCAACTCTAATGGTGTGGACACAACAATGCTTTATGTAAAAGTGGTAACCCCACTTGTGCTTAAACGATGAGTATGACCTATGATCAAATGTTCTCATTTGACTCCTAAGTCAATATACTCATATATAGATGACCTAGTCATCGCAAATTGTTTGATAGATGCTAGAATTGGTTGTGCATGCTTTGCCACATATTTCAATTGCCATTTTATTGTGTGAGCATGTTGATTGCATATTTTACTCATTTGAGGACATCCACTTGTTGTTTTGATTGATTGGTTTTCTTTTCTTTTGCCAACTGGATGGAAAAAAATGCCTAAGAACCCTCTCTAGCTATCTATGCTTTTCTCGTCTCAAACTCTATTCATGCTACATCACAAAATTTGATCAAGTCAGATTCGAACCACTCTGTGTGAGGAGCACTCGGAGTCCCCGATTCGTCATAGACTTAAACTTCCAAAACTTCTTTGTGCATTTCGGTCTGACCGATTCATCCATTTCGGTCATACCGAGATCACTAAGTCGATCTAGGTTTTTAATCTTGGTGCAACCGATTTGAACCTTTCGGTCACACCGAGTTTCAGTAACTGGTTGCAGTTATGAATCTCGGTGCCACCGAGTTGTTCCACTCGGTCACACTAATAGGGTCGGGCTATATATACCCATGGGTCAAATTTTTGAAAACTTTCCGAACCTCCTCGACCCGCGCTTAGCCCGCTCTGCCTCCAGGGTCTCCGGATCATCATCCTTGTCGCCAGTTGCCTCCTGCCGCTGGTCTCCGCCACCGTCAACGGGAATCATCCCCGCCGTTGCCGCCGTAGCGAGTTCATCGCTGAACTAGGGTATGAACTCGATCACTGTGCTATCCCTATCCGATTCCTAGCACATTGTGTTCGCCATGTATCTTGCCACGATTGAGATCATTCTTATCCAGTCAAAACACTCCGTAGTTTAGTCGTGAATTGAAAATTTAGGGTTAGGTTTCCGCCGAAACCATCTCGGACCCACCGAGTTGTGGAACTCGGTACCACCGATTTGGCTCAGGCCATTGCACATGTAATTTTCGGTCTGACCGAGAATTGCAAATCGGTGTGACCGAGTTCAGGACTTTGTGAAACCCTAGCAGTCTCAGTGCCACCAAACTATGACTCGGTCTGACTGAGTTCACTAGTTTAGGTTCCAACAGCTACTTTGGTATCACCGAGTTTACAAATCGGTTGATCTGAAATGCTTTCTGTGGAAAACTAAAACTAAGTTTTTGACTCATTCTTTTACAAAAACCTCTGCATTTTGTGATGCTCATCCACTCTATCTCATCTATATATATTCACAGGGTCTGCTGTTAGTGTTTGCAATATGTCTGATCAGAGTGACAGCCAGAACAGGTCAGAGGAGCAGGTTCACCTGAGTGAGGGCACTAGTCCCTCTAGCAGTTCAGATGATGGTAGCAGGAGCACCCCAAGCAACTTACCCAAAGCTGCCACCAGGGCCAGAAAGAAGAAGACCTCTGAATCTGAGGATGAAGACTATGTGGCAGTTGAGGATGAGGCCACTTCCAAGAATAAAGTGGTTAAGAAGGAATATAGCACTGCTGCTGCCACCAAGCCAGGCATGAAGCAAAAGGTTCCTGCAAAGAGAATTCCAATGTCTAAGGCCAGAGCATCTACTCAAGTCCCTTTGGGATCTGAACCCAAAGAGGCTGCTGCAGAAGGGAAGAAGAGGAAGGAGAGGGTCAAAAAGACCACTGCTAGAGTGCTTGGGAGATCCTCAATCATGAGAGATTCTGAAGAGGAAGAGGAAGAAGAGGTTGCTGCACCAGCACCCAAGGCACAAAAGTTGATGGGTGATGCTATAAAGTCAGGGGCTGCAACATCAAAGCCCAAAGAAGCACCCAAAGCAGTCTCCAAGCCCAAGAGTGCACCTAAGAGGAATACCAGGAGTATACCAGCTACTGAGAAGAACAAGGCCCCAACGCCTGAAGTTGCTGCTGATGAAGATGATGAAGGACAAGTCCTGAGGAAGCTCAAACCCAAGATTCCAGACCACAATGATGCTCATCCTGTGGCTGAGAACATGAAGATCAGGAGAGACTCAGGGTTGAGGCTATGGAGAGAGTCAGATCCATATGCCACTAGGAGAAGGACTGCTGTTGATTACAGGTTCCACACAAAGGAACAGCAGGATTTCTATGAGACAATCTTGTTGGACAAGAAGCCTATAGTGTGTGATATGAGGTGGGTCGACTGGACCTACATGAAGGAGAATGAAGTACACTATCCTGGAGTGTATGACAGCTTCAGTGCGTGTGGAGTTGCAGACTTTGTTGGGCAGAAGCTCACAAACTGGAATGATGAGCTCATTATGCAATTCTACTCCACAGCACATTTCTATCTAGATGGCAGAATAGTTTGTATGTCTGAAGGAACGAGATACCAATTAACTATTGAGGAATGGGCCAATCTGATCAATGCCCCAAAGGAAAGTGAAGATGACTTGGATGTTTATGCCAAGAAAAAGATGGATCACAATTCTATGTCATAGATGTACAAGGAAATCTCAGACAAAGCTCTCAAGACTTTCAAGTTTGGGTCAGTCCATTTTCTTCTGTCAGGACTGCCAACGATCAACTGGATCCTAAGGCACACTCTTTTGCCCAAGTCAGGTGTCACAGCCCCAGTTCAGTCCTTGCTTGACTTTGCTTGTTCTTATTGCCATCATGTTTAAATTCCAAAGAAACTTGAAATGGGGATTGCCTAAACCCCTAGCATCAAAGGAATTCACTAGGTTCACCTAAAATATTTTCAGTAAATCCAAATGGCTTTCAAAAATGTTCATCATTTATGGAAAATGATGTAAACAGTACCAGAGGTGATGCACATTTTTCCATGACATATTTGGGCTCTGAATTAAATCATACCTTATTTGCATTTGGGCATTTAAATTTTATATATTATTCTAAATGTCCAAATATTCATGAACTGAAATGTTTGTTGTTGGAAATAATCCAAACAGTGGCCATAAGAAGTCTCATGATTTCTGAAAATGCTCTGGCATTTTTAATAAAGTCAAAACAAACAGACAGAAAATAGAAAACAGAAATAAAAGAGTGAGAGACTTACCTAGGCACTTACCTGGCGCTCTAGCCCACCTAGCGGCCCATCTGAGCTGGCCGGCCCAGCCCACCTCCTCCCCTCTGTCGTCTTCCTCCCCCTCGCCCCGAAGCAGCTCGGTGGCGAGCGTCGACGCCGCCCTGGCCACCTCCTGCTTGCCACTGAGGCGTCCCCGACGCGTCTGGAGACGCCCCGCAGTCCCCTCGCTCCTCTCCCTCACTCTTTGCTCTCTCTCTCGCCCTCTAGCCCCTTCCACGAGCGCGGCCGAACGCAGACATCGCCATCGACGAGCTCCCCCATGGCCACAGCCATCTCCGAGCCCCTCTGACGCACCCTTGAGCTCCGCCATGACGCCTCGGTCCTCCCCACCGAGCCACATGACGCTGGACGCCCTGGAGCGCCGTCGTCGACGCCATCTCCGCCCTCTGCACCGACGGCCGTCGACCGATTCGTCGTCACCAGGCCATCCCCGAGCACGCTGAGATCACCGACGCCCCCGCCGTGAGCTCCTCTACCGAACCCCTCTCTCCCCGCAGTGAGTCTCTTCCCCTAACTAGCCTAGCCACCGGAGCCGTGAGCTCCTCGCCGCCGGCAATGGCGCAGTCGTGGCCATATTCATGGCAGCTCGCGTACGAGCACACCAATGTGCTTAGAGCCTTCCCAGGAAGTTCTAGAACTCACCAACTCCTCCTATAGATCACCATAGTGCCGAACACGTCGATCCCGTAGATCCGGCCGCCGCTAACCTCAACGCCTGCGCTGCTTCTGGCCACTCTGCGGCCTCCCGTCCGGTCCATTGGATGCGGATGAGCAAGAGATCCTCCCCGGTGCGCTCAGCACGCCAAACCACCGCCCGAAGCTCAAATCCGAGCCGCGCCGCCGTCGTTTTGGTCGCCGTCGGCCATGCTCCGGCGAGTGCCGACGTGGCCTCGCCATTAGCACTAACCCCGCCAGCTGGACCACCATTAGACGCTGACAGTGGGCCCCGTAGCGGGTCAAAGCCATAGTTAATGCGGGATTAGTTTTTGTCTCACTGATGTGTGGGCCCCAGGCCACTAACTAATCTAGCATTAGCATTAGTTTAACACTAACTAAGTCTAGTTAGTTAACTAACTACTGACCAGTGGGCCCTACTGGTCAGGTTTGACCTGGAGGCGCCCAGTTGACCAGCTGACATCACAATGACGCAGTGCTGATGCAATAACTCATATTCTGGATTTAAATTTATTTAGGAAATTCCAGAAAATAGTATAAACTTCTAAAAATCATAGAAATTCAACCGTAATTCCAAATGAAATAAATTATATATGAAAGATGATCAGAAAAATATGAAGAATCTGTTTATGGCACTTTCATGCATGATTGAACAAGTTGAACTAACTGAATAGGATAAATCATGATTAGGGCAATTTATGAACTAGCATTTGGAGTTGGAGTTTAACCCTGTTTGAATTCCACTTCAATTAATTTGGCTTACTGCTGCATTAGGTCAATTTAGTTCCTTAACATGACATGGCATTCATTTGATTGTGCATTGCAGCGAATGTTGGTTCTTTTGTGTTTGCCCGTGATTGTCCCCTCTTAGTAGACGTTACTTTGATGATGTGATCGATGACACCGATGAAGAACTATACTATCTTCAGAAGTGCCAGGCAAGCAAAACCCCCTTGTTCATTCCGATACAAACCCACTCTCTCGCTCCTGCTCTCTTTTACTGCATTAGGACAACAACGATTCAACTGTTACATGTTGCGGTAGTTGAACCCCTTTCCTTTGCATGACCTGTCATTGCCACAGTAAATAGATGAAACCCACTAGCATGAGTAGGAGTTGTTTGAGCCCTGATGTGCCTACTCATTCATGTTTTCTTGTCATGCCTGCTATTGCTTAGAGTTGTGTCAGGTCTGATTCATCGGGGATGAATTGGAAAGTTGTGAACATGTCCTACTGTGTGTGAGCTAAGTGTGTGAACACAATTTGGTAAAGGTAGCGGTGAGAGGCCATGTAGGAGTACATGGTGGGTTATCTCGTTGAAACTATTCTCAGGAACTGAGTTCTGTGTTTGTGATCCATGAAACAGCTACAACCACACATTAGGCCCTGAAATATGACCCTGCTCGACTTACTGGCCCCTCTCGTCCTCTGTCTAGGAGTTGCAACTAGTTTCTGGTGTTTATAGGATATGTGTTGGCGGCCGTGCATAGCGCTGACCCTAGGGGTGGGCTATGATGCGGTAGATACACTGTGGCACGGTGTATCGGGCGCCCGTTTGGTGTCTCGGGAACCCTGCACACATCGTTTGGGGCTATGAGCGAAACTCCGGCCAGATCTCCTCGCGGATGGAACCCGAATAGGCGATAAACCTGGACTAGAGACTTGTGCGGTCAGTCGGGTCGTGGTCTACACCCACGTCGGCTTTCGCTTGAAGTCTGCCGAGCACATGTCGTGTGCAGATGCTAAGTGGTGGAAACATGTGTGACGAAGTACACCCCTACAGGGTATAAAACTATTCGAATAGCCGCGTCCGCGGTAAAGGACTTCTGGGTTGCCTATAACAGTTCATAGACAAGTGAAAGTGGATACTCTAAAATGCGCAAGATAAGCGTGAGTGCTATGGATGGCGTTCTCATAGGGAGACGGGAGCGGGTCCATAGTGGTGTATTGATATGGTGAATATGTGGACTCGTGTGCGCCACCTCAAAAGAGTTACTTGCAGTCGTAGTTTAAGATAGCCACCGAGTCAAAGCTGGCTTGCTGCAGTTAAACTCCACCACCCCCCTGTTGATACCGATGCATATGTAGCTAGTTCTGATGTAAGTCTTGCTGAGTACTTTTGTACTCACGTTTGCTTAATTTATGTTATGCAGAGAGACTTCAGTCTCGCTAGTAGTTTCACGTGGACTTCGACGTTTAGCTTGATACCTCAGCTACGATCTTGTGCCCTCGGCAGGATCTGGTAGATAGTCAGACTTCTCAGCCTTTTTCGTTTGTAGATGTCTGTACTCAGACATGTTAAGCTTCCGCATGTGCTTTGATTTGTATGCTATGATTGTTGGGTCATGAGACCCATGTTTGTAATATCTCGCTCCTCGAAGCCTAATGAATAAATACTTGAGTTGTAGAGTTATGTTGTGATGCCATGTTGTATTTACACATATCGAGCATATTGTGTGTATGATTGAAATGCTTGGTATGTGTGGGATCCGACAATCTAGTTGTCTATCCTTGGCAGCCTCTCTTATGGGGAAATGTAGTCTAGTGCTTCCATGAGCCATAGTAGTCCGCTAAAGCCCGGTTCACCGGAGTCCTGTTAGCCCAGCACTACTGCTCAGGACACTTGACTGGCCGGCATGTGTTTCACTTCGTTCCTGTGTCTGTCCCTTCGGGGAAATGTCACGCGGTGACATCCGGAGTCCTGCCTAGCCTGCTAAAGCCCGGGTTCTCGGAGTCCTGTTAGCCCAGTGCTACAGCCCGGATTCACACGCTGCTGACCGGCATGCTCGATGTGATTCATGTATGCATGTCCCCATAGGTTGGTGCCACTTTGGGTTCATGACTAGCCATGTCGGCCTGGGTTCCCTATCATATGGATGCTAGCGACACTATCATATACGTGAGCCAAAAGGCGCAAACGGTCCCGGGCCATGGTAAGGCGACACCCGTGGGAATACCGTGTGTGAGGCCGCAAAGTGATATGAAGTGTTACCGGCTAGATCGATGTGACTTGGAATCAGGGTCCTGACAGCTTTGGTATCAGAGCCTGATTGCCTGTAGGATTACCAAGCCAACTGGTCAAAGTTGAGTCTAGAAATGCTTTAGCTATATAAGGGAATTGATTGGGGAAGGGAACGTAAGGCTCTTTTTACTCCTTTACCTTATGTCCTTCTGATCTGAGTCAACCTCTTCTTTTCTACGGGGATTAAGAACTAGGCCTTCTCATCTATCTATCAGGATGACGTGTTACTAAACCGTAGTTGCCTAGGATTGTTGAGTTTAAGCCCGAGTTCGGTTCCTACTACTTCTGTGTTGGCAGTTCATCTCAGAACTTTGATATTGTGATGTTAAGTGGTTATGCCACCATTTTGTAGGATGTCTCAAATCATTTTGAGCATTTACAGTCGTTATGTTGTCCGAGTCATCCCAGGTTTCTAAATAGTCTGATGCATTTGCAAATCGCTTCTTTCCATTCCCGATGTTCCTTTGGGCCAGTTCAACCACACTAATCTATGAATTGAGGTACTCTATTGCCTCGACATATATGTTGGAGCTATTATTATGTCCCTAGGTGTTTTAGGGAGTCCCCTAGTAATCTAGCAATGCTTTGTGTTCCCGGTGTGATGATTCTGGCCACCATTCTCGAAAGCATCCCGTGATGCCACTTAGTAGTAGGCATTCTACTCCTGGGTTTTGAACCCGAGGTTCACCTATTTCATGTTGTTAGTATTTGCTAGTTCCCTCAAGATATTAGTAACCCTGCGATAGTCCTCGAGGTCCGTGGTATATCCTTCTTCCAATACCATGAACCAATATGGCAAAAGCCTTTGAACCAAAAGATCACAATAAGAGTGCTCTTGATGAGTTCTCCATTCTGCATTGTGAATCTGCCAGTCCTACCTTTCTGCATGGGTTGTCCGGAAGAAATGTTGAGTTTTGCTCGACATACTAATCTATGCATCCACAACTCAGAAAGTTATCTGTTCCTTGAGTTGTTCCTCTTCAGTTGTATTCTGACCATCCTCTATCATTTAATAGCCAAGAGTGTGTGTGCATTTGTGTTCATCGATGCCTTTTATTCTTGTGGTCCGTCAAGTCGTTCTATTCCGGAATGACTAGGAGAAACAAACTCAAGTACCTCGTCCATTTCCAGGATTGGGTCAAAGTAGTTGCGCTCTATAGATCAAATGCCAATCCAACTTGCTCTGTTCTACCCTGGAGTATTACCCCCTTTATGTCAGGATTGTCATGAGAATTGCACCATCTCTTATGAATTCTTGACGCAGTGATACTTCTCACTATCATTGTTTCATTCCTCGGTCCCGTGTTGTCGCAACCGGAATGCCAACAAGTGAACCATGATGTGTGAAATCAATACTACTAGCAACCCCGTTGCTTGGTAGCTAATGGACAATAATTTCATTCTTAGCATGTTGGTTATTGAATCATCATCCTAAGATGGATCGTGCTACCTAGTCCTTATTTTCGGCGCACTCTTCGATCAATGAGATAGGATTGTGGCAATCCATCACTCTCTTGGTCCCATCGTCTTGCCCCGAAAAGCAAGAATGTTCTTGAGTTTAGTAACATATCGGTGGTTCGTGATTTTCCAAAGATCTTCTCAAAAGTATTTCCTGGTTGTCACCTGACCGCTATGTTGAGTTCGTGATCATGTTGGTTTTTTCCTCTAAATCACCCCTTCTCCAAGAATCTGTGTTGGATATCCCTGAGCTAGTTGGTTGAGCTAGACAACAACTTGGAGAGTTGGAAGGTAGAAGCTTTGCTTAACTTAGTTCATCTCTAAGGGATATCTTCTCTATGTGTGTGTTGAAGAAAGATGATATCTCCATTGATTGGTCCTCGTGATCAGTTGTTGGACCTATTGTCTTATCCAATATTTGATTTGACTATGGGCTATCGTCAAATGAAATCAGAACCAACGATGTTCGTACTGTTGTCTTACCCGTGGTTGTTTCCCCGGGCATACACCATTATATTTTTTGGGTCTGACCGATGCTATCACCTTGTTCACATAATTGTGTAATTCCACTTATATGGAAACCTGGATGAATTGTTGTTGAGCCCATCAGCAACATTTTTATCTTCTCCATGATTCGTGTTGAGCATCCAGTTAGCATTGGAAATTTTTATAAGCATTATCTTCATGTTCCGTTCTTGAAGAATATGTTCGGCTGAAAGGAGTGACTTCCTCTAATTCATGTGCATTTGATGCAAGTTGCCGCCGTGAATTCGAGAAAGTCAATGTTGCTTCCTCTGGAACCATCCCAAGTCAGTTATGCATGTGTGAAGGATACACTGGTTTGCGAGACTAGCTACCTCCACTCCATGTGTAATTCCTAACACCCCAAGCCACTGATTGACTTGTTCAAGGAAAAGAAGTCTAGCGTGCGTAAAGACTTCGAAATCTTTGATGATGGATCCTAACCTGAACTCAATAGTGTTCTATTATAAGACTACTACATGGTCATGCTTGTCTTGGACAGCGTGTTCACAGGTTTGTAGCAGAACCAGCTCATGTTTTGGAGCATGCTATCGTAGTTCATTTTCCTGAGAATCTCGCAACGTCATCTCTTTGGTTAGTGTTGCAAATTTTATTTTCCAGACATGCTGTCCGAAATGTCCTGTTACCAACCAGATCTGAATCTCATATAGATATGATGGTTGGAACTAGTCCAAGATCTATGATGTAGGTTCCAATAAGGTTGATGTTGGCCGACACATCTAGCCGGAAGATCTATCAATGTAGTATCTTGATTGAGCTATTTGACCATCTTCTCCATGAGGATTTAGTGCAACATATTCTAGAAGTTGTTCCTTACGGATCCTTGTACTCCTAGTTTCTTCGATTATGCTATAACCATCCAAACGGTGGAATCACTCTCGTTGAGTTATTCCCAGTTACCAGAATCATTCCCAGCATTTGCATTTTGTTCCCAGCTTGCACTGCCATTGTGCCAATTCCCATGAGCTGCCCTCTCAATAATTGTTGTCCAGGATCATCCTCAAAGTGGTCCTGGCATGGGTCCCATCCATTTCCGGTGATAAGCAAAAGTCATCCATTGTGTTGTCTTCAACAAGGTAGTCCACATCATCCATCCTAGTCCGAGTATGCAATTTCTTCGAGCTCTTTCAAACAATCAATTGTAATTTTCCTTAAGCTGGTATGAAGAGTTTTAGTGATCTATGGATCAAAAGTAATTCTTTTTGCCACTTAAGGGAACAGTCCAACGAGTCACCTTTCCCAAGGTGCCCCGTTACGGGATCATGGCAATTATTTCCTCCCCACCTTGACACCATCCACCATCTTTCTAAGCGTGGAATTGTTGCCCACCAAATCAAACCCTGTCATTGTTCTTCCATCCCTCTCGATGTGTTTTGTGTCTCAACTCGAGATGTTTCAACATCTCATTCCGCGAGTGATATTGTATAGCTCGATCTTCGAGAAGACCAATCCTAGTAGGGTTTCTTTCCGTTGTCATCGCGTGGATGAAGATCTCAAAAGCGAGGATGTCAAGATCAACGTATGCAATGAATCAACAGCCTTATGAGTTGCAACCTGGATCGTGAAGATTATGTTAGCTTGTGTTCCCCCCTTCACCTTACCCTACACTTGAATCTCGGGACGAGATTCTTGTTTAGTGGGGGTGAGCTGTCACAGCCCCAGTTCAGCCCTTGCTTGACTTTGCTTGTTCTTCTTGCCATCATGTTTAAATTCCAAAGAAACTTGAAATGGGGATTGCCTAAACCCCTAGCATCAAAGGAATTCACTAGGTTCACCTAAAATATTTTCAGTAAATCCAAATGGCTTTCAGAAATGTTCATCATTTATGGAAAATGATATAAACAGTACCAGAGGTGATGCACATTTTTCCATGACATATTTGGGCTCTGAATTAAATCATACCTTATTTGCATTTGGGCATTTAAATTTTATATATTATTCTAAATGTCCAAATATTCATGAACTGAAATGTTTGCTGTTGGAAATAATCCAAACAGTGGCCATAAGAAGTCTCATGATTTCTGAAAATGCTCTGGCATTTTTAATAAAGTCAAAACAAATAGACAGAAAATAGAAAACAGAAATAAAAGAGCGAGAGACTTACCTGGGCACTTACCTGGCGCTCTAGCCCACCTAGCGGCCCATCCGAGCTGGCCGGCCCAGCCCACCTCCTCCCCTATGTCGTCTTCCTCCCCCTCGCCCCAAAGCAGCTCGAGGGTGAGCACCGACGCCGCCCTGGCCACCTCCTGCTTGCCACCGAGGTGCCCCCGACGCGTCTAGAGACGCCCCGCAGTCCCCTCGCTCCTGTCCCTCACTCTCTGCTCTCTCTTTCGCCCTCTAGCCCCTTCCACGAGCGTGGCCAAACGAATACGTCGCCGCCAACGAGCTCCCCCACGGCCACAGCCATCTCCGAGCCCCTCCGACGCACCCCTGAGCTCCGCCATGACGCCCCGGTCCTCCCCGCCGAGCCACATGACGCCGGATGCCCTGGAGCGCCATCGTCGACGCCATCTCCGCCCTCTGCACCGACGGCCGTCGTCGACCGATTCGTCGTCACCAGGCCATCCCCGAGCACGCAGAGATCACCGACGCCCCTGCCATGAGCTCCTCTACCGAACCCCTCTCTCCCTGCAATGAATCTCTTCCCCTAACTAGCCTAGCCACCGGAGCCGTGAGCTCCTCGCCGCCGACAATGGCGTAGTCGTGGCCATAGTCATTGCAGCTCGCGTGCGAGCACACCAATGTGCTTAGAGCCTTCCCAGGAAGTTGTAGAACTCACCAACTCCTCCTATAGATCACCGTAGTGCTGAACCCATCGATTCCGTAGCTCCGGCCGCCGCTAACCTCAACGCCTGTGCTGCTTCCGGCCACCCTGCGGCCTCCCGTCCGGTCCATTGGATGCGGACGAGCAAGAGATCCTCCCCGGTGCACTCAGCGCGCCAAACCACCGCCCGAAGCTCAAATCCGAGCCACGCCGCCGTCGTTTTGGTCGCCGCCGGCCATGCTCCGGCGAGTGCCGACGTGGCCTCGCCATTAGCACTAACCCCGCCAGCTGGACCACCATTAGACACTGATAGCGGGCCCCGCAGCGGGTCAAAGCCGTAGTCAACGCGGGATTAGTTTCTGTCTCACTGACGTGTGGGCCCCAGGCCACTAACTAATCTAGGATTAGCATTAGTTTAACACTAACTAACTCTAGTTAGTTAACTAACTACTGACCAGTGGGCCCTATTGGTCAGGTTTGACCTGGAGGCGCCCAGTTGACCAGCTGACGTCACAATGACGCAGTGCTGACACAATAACTCATATTCTGGATTTAAGTTTATTCAGGAAATTCCAGAAAATAGTATAAACTTCTAAAAATCATAGAAATTCAACCGTAACTCCAAATGAAATAAGTTATATATGAAAAATGATCAGAAAAATATGAAGAATCTGTTTATGGCACTTTCATGCATGGTTGAACAAGTTAACCTAACTGAAGAGGATAAATCATGATTAGGGCAATTTATGAACTAGCATTTGGATTGGAGTTTAACCCTATTTGAATTCCACTTCAATTAATTTGGCTTACTGCTGCATTAGGTTAATTTAGTTCCTTAACATGACATGGCATTCATTTGATTGTGCATTGTAGTGAATGTTGTTTCTTTTGTGTTTGCCGGTGATTGTCGCCTCTCAGTAGACGTTACTTCGATGATGTGATCGATGACACCGATGAAGAACTATACTATCTTCAGAAGTGCCAGGCAAGCAAAACCCCCTTGTTCATTCCGATACAAACCCACTCTCTCGCTCCTGCTCTCTTTTACCGCATTAGGACAACAACGATTCAACTGTTACATGCTGCGGTAGTTGAACCCCTTTCCTTTGCATCACCTGTCATTGCCACTGTAAATAGATGAAACCCACTAGCATGAGTAGGAGTTATTTGAGCCCTGATGTGCCTACTCATTCATGTTTGCTTGTCATGCCTGCTATTGCTTAGAGTTGTGTCAGGTCTGATTCATCAGGGATGAATTGGAAAGTTGTGAACATGTCCTACTGTGTGTGAGCTAAGCGTGTGAACACGATTTGGTAAAGGTAGCGGTGAGAGGCCATGTAGGAGTACATGGTGGGTTGTCTCATTGAAACCGTTCTCAGGAACTGAGTTTTGTGTTTGTGATCCATGAAACAGCTACTACCACACATTGGGCCCTGAAATATGACCCCGCTCGACTTACTGACCCCTCTCGTCCTCTGTCCAGGAGTTGCAACTAGTTTCTGGTGTTTATAGGATATGTGTTGCCGGCCGTGCGTAGCGCTGACCCTAGGGGTGGGCTATGATGCAGTAGATACACCGTGGCACGGTGTACCGGGCGCCCGTTTGGTGTCTCGGGAACCCTGCACACATCATTTGGGGCTGTGAGCGAAAATCTGGCCGGATCTTCTCGCGGATGGAACCCGAATAGGCGATAAACCTGGACTAGAGACTTGTGCGGTCAGTCCGGTCGTGGTCTACACCCACGTCGGCTTTCGCTTGAAGTCTGCCGAGCACATGTCGTGTGCAGACGCTAAGTGGTGGAGACATGTGTGACGAAGTACACCCCTGCAGGGTATAAAACTATTCGAATAGCCGCGTCCGCCGTAAAGGACTTCTGGGTTGCCTATAACAGTTCATAGACAAGTGAAAGTGGATACTCTAAAATGCGCAAGATAAGCGTGAGTGCTATGGATGGCGTTCTCGTAGGGAGACGAGAGCGGATCCATAGTAGTGTATTGATATGGTGAATATGTGGACTCGTGTGCGCCACCTCAAAAGAGTTACTTGCAGTCGTAGTTTAAGATAGCCACCGAGTCAAAGCTGGCTTGCTGCAGTTAAACTCCACCACCCCCCCTGTTGATACCAATGCATATGTAGCTAGTTCTGATGTAAGTCTTGCTGAGTACTTTTTTACTCACGTTTTCTTAATTTATGTTTTGCAGAGAGACTTCAGTCTCGCTAGTAGTTTCGCGTGGACTTCGATGTTTAGCTTGATACCTCAGCTACGATCTTGTGCCCTCGGCAGGATCTGGTAGATAGTCAAACTTCTCAGCCTTTTTCATTTGTAGATGTTTGTACTCAGACATGTTAGGCTTCCGCATGTGCTTTGATTTGTATGCTATGATTGTTGGGTCATGAGACCCATGTTTGTAATATCTCACTCCTCGGAGCCTAATGAATAAATACTTGAGTTGTAGAGTTATGTTGTGATGGCATGTTGTATTTACACATATCGAGCATATTATGTGTATGATTGAAATGCTTGGTATGTGTGGGATCCGACAATCTAGTTGTTTATCCTTGGCAGCCTCTCTTATGGGGAAATGTAGTCTAGTGCTTCCATGAGCCATAGTAGTCCGCTACAGCCTGGTTCACCGGAGTCCTGTTAGCCCAGCACTACTGCTCAGGACACTTGACTGGCCGGCATGTGTTTCACTTCGTTCATGTGTCTGTCCCTTCGGGGAAATGTCACGCGGTGACATATGGAGTCCTACCTAGCCTGCTACAGCCCGGGTTCCCGGAGTCCTGTTAGCCCATTGCTACAGCCTGGATTCACACGCTGCTGACCGGCATGCTCGATGTGATTCATGTATGCCTGTCCCCATAGGTTGGTGCCGCTTTGGGTTCACGACTAGCCATGTCGGCCCGGGTTCCCTGTCATATGGATGCTAGCGACACTATCATATACGTGAGCCAAAAGGCGCAAACGGTCTCGGGCCATGGTAAGGCGACACCCGTGGGAATACTGTGCGTGAGGCCGCAAAGTGATATGAAGTGTTACCGGCTAGATCGATGTGACTTGGAATCGGGGTCCTGACATCAGGTGACCACAACATGATCAGAGGGCATGCAATTAATTTGCTACACATATTTGATGTGCCACAGAAATCCAAGGTCATGAGCCTCATGGTTGAGACTATCAAGAGGACAGCAGCAGACCAAAAGAGAAGTTGTGGATATGCCCCACAAATTCAGGAGTTGATTAACTCAAAGATGGGCACATGAAAATATCTGTTGGATAAGGAACACTTTGTCATCTATCCAGATTTTGAGGATAACCAAGTGGTTATGGATGAAGATGAACCATCCTCAGTACAAGCACAAGCCAAGAGAGAGAAGGAAAAAACAGAAAAAGCTGCAAAGATGCCAACCCAGGAGGAGGCATCTCAGTATCTTTTAAAAAGCAAGAAAGATCAGCTTGGCTACTTGATTGCATCCACTCTAAGGATAGAGAAAGGACTGGCCACCCTGACTCAAAACCAGGAGAGCTTGGAAAGAATCGTGGAGCAAAAATTCTATGACTTGGATGTGAAGGTAACTGAGATTCAGTCTGTTGTGGAGCAAATTCAAGATGATATGCAGGAGAGGAAGGGCAAGACAACCACTGATCCATTTGCCAGAGTGCCTAGAGCTCAGAGGTCTGCTGAAGTGCCTGTTCCAGACACTAGAGCCACTTCGTCTGCACCAGCTACAGCTTCAGCGCAACCAGCTCCAGCACCAACTCCTTCAGCTCCATCCACATCAACTGAAGTCTTCGTCCAAGGAGCCATCTCTACACCACCACCTGAATACCAAGCTTGAGAGACGTTTTAGTGCTATGCATTTTCTATGAACTTTTTGGTAACTTGTTGCCAAAGGAGGAGAAACATATATAGATCATAGGCTTCGAGAGAGAGCGTTGCTTTTTATTCTCTCTTGCTTTGGTGGTTGAACTTTGTTTGTCTTTTGATTGCTTGAGATACCATGCTATTATCTGTGAGACATTGATGATCATGTGGTTGATCATAAGCTACACTTATGCTTGTTGGATGATATTATCTTACTTATCCTCATATGATCATTCACTTTGCTTGGTGATGAGTGCATGTATTCAATCTTTATTATTTTGAGCGCTCCACCAAGATGTATGTGACATGGAAGAGTAACCCATGATCCTAACTCGTTCTGCATTTGCAGTCCAAAGTAAATCTTAAGATATGCACAAATTTAGGGGGAGCTCTTGCTTTTCACATACTTCTCAAAGTGACAATATCTTTCACTCTTATTATCATTTGTCGAAGCTTTGATCTATATGTTGTCATCAATTACGAAAAAGGGGGAGATTGAAAGTGCAACTATCCCTGGGTGGTTTTGGTAATTCCTAACAACATATAGCTCATTGGGCTAACATTATTCCAAGATTAATATTTCAGGAAAAGCTCAATGAATGGCATGGCATGGATGAGGAAAGTGGATCCCTCAAAATTCTAAGGACAAAAAGTTTGGCTCAAGCTTGAAGCTCAAGACTCTACATTTTATATTTTAGTGATCCAAGATCACATTGAGTCTATAGGAAAAGCCAATACTATCAAGGAGGGATGAGGTGTTGCTTAATGGCTTGCTTGCTCAAAATGCTTAGTGATATGCTCCAAAATCCTCAACTACCTTCCCACATCCACACATGACCTAAACCAAAAGTCAAACTCGGCCCCACCGATTCTTTCTATCCGGCGCCACCGAGTTTCAAATGTCATGGCCACTGCCACAAACCCTAGGCAAATTGGTCTCACCGATAGGGATCTCGGTCTCACCGAGATGGGATTGTAATCTCTTTGTTTCCGTTCATAACGTTTCGGTCTTACCGAGATGAGCGATCGGTCCCACCGAAATTGCAATGTAAACTCCTTGTTTCCCTTTTGTAACATTTCGGTCTCACCAAGATGAGCGAATCGGTCCCACCGAGTTTACCTGACCAACTCTCTGGTTAGCTTATTACCAAAATCGGTCCCACCGAGTTTGTGTAATCGGTCACACCGAGATTAAGTTATGCCCTAACCCTAACCATATCGGTCCTACCGAGTTGCATCTCAGTCCCACCGAAAATCCTAAAGGTCACTAGGTTTTCTGAATCGGTCCGACCGAGTTTAACCATTCGGTCCCACCGAGTTTGGCAAATTGTGTGTAACGGTTAGATTTTGTGTGAAGGCTATATATACCCCTCCACCCACTCTTCATTCGTGGAGAGAGCCATCAGAACATACCTACACTTCCAATACACATTTTCTGAGAGAGAACCACCTACACTTGTGTTGAGGTCAAGATATTCCATTCCAACCATATGAATCTTGATCTCTAGCCTTCCCCAAGTTGCTTTCCACTCAAATCTTCCTTCCACCAAATCCAAATCCTGTAAGAGAGAGTTGAGTGTTGGGGAGACTATCATTTGAAGCACAAGAGCAAGGAGTTCATCATCAACACACCATTTGTTACTTCTTGGAGAGTGGTGTCTCCTAGATTGGCTAGGTGTCACTTGGGAGCCTCCGACAAGATTGTGGAGTTGAACCAAGGAGTTTGTAAGGGCAAGGAGATCGTCTACTTCGTGAAGATATACCGCTAGTGAGGCAAGTCCTTCGTGGGCGACGGCCGTGATGGAATAGACAAGGTTGCTTCTTCGTGGACCCTTCGTGGGTGGAGCCCTCCGTGGACTCGCGCAACCGTTACCCTCCGTGGGTTGAAGTCTCCATCAACGTGGATGTACGATAGCACCACCTACCGAAACCACGACAGAAACATCCGTGTCTCCAATTGCGTTTGAATCCTCCAAACCCTTCCCTTTACATTCTTGCAAGTTGCATGCTTTACTTTCCGCTGCTCATATACTCTTTTGCATGCTTGCTTGAATTGTGTGGAGATTGCTTGACTTTTTCTAAGATAGCTAAAACCTGCCAAGAACTAAAATTGGGAAAAGGCTAGATTTTTATTTGGTCAAGTAGTCTAATCAGCGCCCCTCTAGACATACTTTCGATCCTACACTGTTCGAGAGGTTTCGAGTCCCTAAAGGCTTATGCCGCTTAGAGCGAGGAGTCGGCCCTGTCCGCCTTAAGGCGTGTATCGCGCCCTGAATTCGGCCTTCCGAATACTAGGGGCTTCGCCAAAATTTAAAATTATAGAATTCTATGGCTAAGTGAGAGTGATAACGCATTATAGTCCGATTGCCTTGTTTGTTGTGCTGAGCACCTCCCTCGAAGGACCCAACAATGGGAACAAGAGTGCTCAGGTTTATCCCGAACACCCCAGCACTCGTGGCGTGGGGGAAGAAGCCGACGACTAGCCATCTCTCAGATTTGATAAATAGCCGAACAGAAGGTAATATTTTATATTCAAACAAGCGTTGCATAGCGCATATGAACAAGTTTTCATAACTACAGGATTGCACGAGAAAGTTTACTCGAATATTATATATTTCATACACTCGTCCGCTACGAGACGAGCACCCTTCAGGACACCCTCATAGTACATCTCGGGGTGGCGATGCTCCTTGCCCTCCGGTGGCCCTTCCTTAATCAGCTTCACGGCGTCCAGCTTGACCCATTGCACCTTCACACGGGCGAAAGCCCGACATGCACCTTCGATGCAGACGGACCGCTTGATGACTTCCAGCTGTGGGCAGGCATCCACAAGCCGCCTCACCAGGCCGAAGTAGTTGCTGGGAAGGGCGTCGCCAGGCCACATCTGGACTATAAAGGCCTTTATGGCCTGTTCGGCCGCCTTGTGCAGCTCGACCAGTTGCTTCAGCTGGTCGCTCAGAGGCATCGGGTGTTCGGTCCTAGTATACTGAGACCAGAACAGCTTCTCCGTTGAGCTTCCCTCCTCGGCCTGGTAAAACTATGCGGCATCCGACACGCTGCGGGGCAAATCTTTGAATGCTCCTGGAGAGCTCTGGATTCGGGTAAGTAATAGGTAATTTACTTTCACATGCTTGCTTTGCATACAGAATGCCTTACCCGCCGCTATCTTCTTCATCGCATCAATCTCCTGGAGGGCCTTTTGGGCTTCGGCCTTGGCACTCTTTGCGGCTCTCGAGGGCCGCGGCAAGCTCAGACTCTCGCGTCTTCAAGTCAAGCTCCAACGCCACGTGCTTCGTCACGAGAGCGTGGAGTTGTTGCTGCACCTCGCCCACCCGAGCCTCATGCCTTTCCCGCTCGGTGTGCTCCGTGGCCGCTTTGTTTTCGGCCTTGGATAGCGCTTGCTTCAGGGTCGCCACCTTGGTCGTGGCCCTGGAAAATTTAGGATGATCCTGTCATTTTGCAATCGCATTCTTTTTATATATATCCATAGACTAGGTACTACTTACCTTTGTTCTCCTCGAGCTGCCTCTTGGCAAGGCCGAGCTCTTTCTTGGACCCTTCGAGGTCCTGCTTCAGTGTGGCGACCTCCGCAGTCAATGCGGTAGAGGCCAGCAGCGAAGCCTGCATACGCATATAGACATACTTATATTAGACTCCTGCGATATTGTTTGATCCTCTGTTCGGCTTTTCTTCGTGAACACCGAACAGAGCATCAGGGGCTACTGTCTATGCGGCAATATTTTTCCTATATACTTACCTCAAAGCCTGTTAGAAGGCTCGCACAGGCTTCAGTCAGTCCGCTCTTGGCGGACTGAACCTTCTCGACCACCACACTCATAATAGTGTGATGCTCTTCGTCGATGGAAGCGTTGTGAAGCGCTCCTAGCAGAGTATCCGGTGCCTCTGGATGGACAGAGGTCACCGCCACAGGCGTCTTGCCCCTTTTGGAAGGAGGCCACCTGCCTGAGTCCTGAACCACTGGAGGTTCCGGCGCAGTATTCGGCTGAGGGCCGAACTCGGAGCCCTCAGGAGCCTTGCTCCCTCTGCTCCCGGAGCCCGGAAGGTCGCCTTGAGGCACCTCCGGGACTGTCTCCCCTCGACCCGGTGCCTCTTGAGACAATACCTCGGCGTTGTCTGTAGGGCAAGGGGAGGTGGCGGTCAGAAGTGGATCGCTATCCATATCCGACGAGCCCAGGGAGCCGTCCGACGATACATCGAAACGGGCTCATGGCGGTCTGCATAATCATAATTCGGCGTTAGAAGAAACAGTACACCAAATGTATGCTATGAGTTACTCTGGCATCCGAATACTTACGACTTTGCCAGGGGCTTGGCCCTGAGCAGCCACTCGTCTTCGCCTTCGACAGCGGTGGTGGACTAGTCCGGAAGGAGAGTCCTTCCCTTCTTGGACCCTTCGCCCCACCCCCCCCCCCGGTTGGGGTGGCCTTCCTTTTCTTGTCTCCCCCGACTGGAGGGGGAGCATCTTCATCTTCCTCCTCGTCTTCAGGGGAGGAGTGCTTCGCGGAGTTATCGGACGATGAGTCCGATAACACCTGGCGTCGGGAACTCTTCCGGGTTCCCTTGGCCTTCTTGGTCTTCTCCAGCACCTTGTAAGGAGCCGGAGTCAGCATCTTCGTCAGAAGAGCGTCCGCACTGTCTCCGGGCAGAGGGGTTGGACAGTTAATCTGCCCTGACGTCTCCACCCAATCCTATCAAAGGCGTGGAGCTCAGACCTCACACATGATTAAGCTAGGGGAAATAAATATCCTACCGGATGTATAGAACTCACCGAATGCGCTTGGCGCTTCGCGCTTAGCCCGCGGTCCTCGGTGAGGGAGGGAGGGACCTCGGCGCCCTTGAACAGCACCTTCCAGACGTCCTTGTGCGTCGTGTCGAAGAGCTCGCTCAGAGTCTGGTGCTGGGCCGAGTCGAACTCCCACAAGTTGAAGTCTCGCTGTTGGCACGGGAGGATCCGGCAGATGAGCATGACCTCGACTATGTTGACAAGCTTGAGCTTCTTGCCGGCCATATTCCGGATACATTTCTGGAGTCCGTCCAGCTCTACCGATGAACCCCAGGACAGGCCCTTCTCTTTCCAGGAGGTGAGCCGCGTGGGGATTCCGGATCAAAACTTGGGGGCAGCCACCCATTTGGCTTCGCACGGCTTGGTGATGTAGAACCACGCCGATTGCCACCCCTTTATGGTCTCCACGAAGGAGCCTTCGAGCCATATAACGTTGGGCATCTTGCCCACCATGGCTCCACCACATTCTGCTTGTTGGCTGCCCACCACCTTCGGCTTGATATTGAAGGTCTTTAGCCACAGGCCGAAGTGGGGCCAGATGTAGAGGAAAGCCTCACACACGATGATGAACACCGAAATGTTGAGGACGAAGTTCGGGGCCAGATCATGGAAGTCTAGCCCGCAGTAGAACATGAGACCATGGACGAATGGATGGAGGGGAAACCCCAGTCCGCGGAGGAAGTGGTGGAGGAAAACTACCCTCTCGTGAGGTTCAGGGTTAGGAACGATTTGCCCCGCAGCGGGCAATCGATGCGCGATATTCGCGGCCAAGTATCCGGCTCCGCGCAGCTTCTTGATGTGTCCCTCCGTAATGGAGGAAGCAATCCATTTGTCTCCCGCTCCAAACATGATTGGAGAAGGTTGAGGGGAAGGATGTGGGCTTGGGCGTTGGAGCTCGAGTGCACAAGAGTGGATGAGCAAGGAGGAAGAAGGCATGGGTAGAAAAAGGTTAAACCTTGTCCCTTTATAAGGGCAGATGAAACTATGCGCCCCCACTAGCCTGGTAAAACTCGTTTATCCCCCAAGCGCCATAATCGATGGCGCGGCTGGGTTACCCATGCCCGTATTGATGAGAATCCCGAAATAAGGGGGACACGATCTCTGCTTTGACAAGACGTGTCAAAAAAACTGCCTCGCGTTATGTGCGGGGCTAGTTAAAGGAAAACGGTTCAAATAATCAACGGGCCATGGCATAAAGTCATGTTGCCAAAACAAGTCAGCAGATTAGATTGGTGGAAATATTATTCTCTCTACGGTGGTATGTGGAACTTATTTTGCAGGGTCGGACACTATCCTTGTATTCAAATTCTTCTGTGGTGTATTCGGAGGAGGAACCCGCCTTGCAATGCCGAAGACAATACTGCGCGCCGGACTCATCGTCATTGAAGCCTGGTTCAGGGGCTACTGAGGGAGTCCTGGATTAGGGGGTATTCGGACAGCCGGATTATATCCTTTGGCCGGACTGTTGGACTATGAAGATACAAGATTGAAGACTTTGTCTCGTGTCCGGATGGGACTCTACTTGGCGTGGAAGGCAAGCTAGGCAATACGGATATGTATATCTCCTCCTTTCTAACCAACCTTGTGTAACCCTAGCCCCCTCCGGTGTCTATATAAACCGGAGGGTTTTAGTCCGTAGGACAACATACAATCATACCATAGGCTAGCTTCTAGGGTTTAGCCTCTCCGATCTTGTGGTAGATCAACTCTTGTAATACTCATATCATCAAGAATAAATCAAGCAGGACGTAGGGTTTTACCTCCATCAAGAGGGCCTGAACCTGGGTAAAACATCGTGTCCCCTGCCTCCTGTTACCATCCGCCTTAGACGCACGGTTCGGGACCCCCTACCCGAGATCTGCCAGTTTTGACACCGACATCCATGATGCTGCATGTGCTAAGTATTTCACCATGATGTTGGAAGGAACGGCTCGTACCTGGTTAAAGGGGCTACCAGCCAACTCCATTGGATCATGGGCCGAGTTAAGGGCGCAGTTTATCCATCAGTTCAAAGACACATGCAAGCAGCCTATGTCAATTATAGACTTGGCTGCCTGTGTTCAAGAAGAGGGTGAGTCGACAACCCATTGGGTGCACCGGGTCTCAACAATTCTGCACTCATCGGATCGTATCAAGGCTGATTCGGCAGTCCTAATGTTGGAAAACAATTGTCGTTTCATACCCTTGAAGCAGAAATTAGGGCGACTCAAATGCCACTTCAATGACATGGGGACGCTCATGGCGGCTCTGTTTAAATATGCCGACTCTGACAGTACCAAGGACCCCGAGTCTGATGAGCAAAAGCCGGGTAAGGGAAAGAAGAGTAGCAGCACCAAGGGGCAGCCCAATAACCCGGCAAGTCAAGGGAACAATGGTAAGCGCAAGGCTGATAATAATTCTGACTTTGTGGCTAACACCAATACGCAAAATAGTGGACAGCTCCATAAGGGAAAATCACCTCCTTGGATGGGAGGATCAGGTGTCAATCTTGAACGGTTGCTGAATCAGCCCTGCCCAAAGCATGGCACGCAGGAAAGACCATCCGGTCACCTTTGGAAGTACTGCCATATTATGAAAGAGTTCAAAAATTCCAACTTGTTCCAAGACAATCATGGGCCGGGCGGCGGCTCAGGTTCCGGTTCTCATGGTCCGGGTTACGGTGGTGGCGGTCCTAATACCGGCTTTTAGGGTAACCAAGGCAATTAGGGCGGTTATCATCAACAGTCCGGTCAGGGGAATTAGCAACAACAATCTATATATCAGAGTAACCCAAAGCAATTGAATAGTGGGCAGTACCTGATACGTCTCCAACGTATCTATAATTTTTGATTGTTCCATGCTATATTATATCCTGTTTTGGACATTATTGGGCTTTATTATACACTTCTATATTATTTTTGGGACTAACCTATTAACCGGAGGCCCAGCCCAGAATTGTTGTTTTTGCCTATTTCAAAGTTTCGCAGAAAAAGAATATCAAACGGAGTCCAAATGGAATGAAACCTTTGAGAACGTGATTTTCGGAACGAACATGATCTAGAGGACTTGGACCGTACATCAAGAAAGCAACCAAGAGGGCACGAGGTAGGGGGCGCGCCTACCCCCCCAGGCACGCCCTCTGCTACCTCTTGAGCACTGCGTTGGTTTTCCCTTGAAGAGGAAAGGGTGATGCAGCAGAGCAGCATAAGTATTTCCCTTAGTTTTTGAGAACCTAGGTATCAGTCCAGTAGGAGGCCATGCACGAGTCCCTCACACCTACACAAACAAATAAACCCCTCGCAACCAACGCTATAAAGGGGCTGTCAATCCCTTCACGGTCACCTACGAGAGTGAGATCTGATAGATATGATAAGATAATATTTTTGGTATTTTTATGATAAAGAGAAATAAAGATGCAAGTAAAATAAATGGCAAAGTAAATAACTAAGTATTGGAAGATTAATATGATGGAAAGTATACCCGGGGGCCATAGGTTTCACTAGAGAGGCTTCTCTCAAGAGCATAAGTATTACGGTGGGTGAACAAATTACTGTTGAGCAATTGACAGAATTGAGCATAGTGATGAGAATATCTAGGTATGATTATGTATATAGGCATCACGTCTGAGACAAGTAGACCGACTCCTGCCTGCATCTACTACTATTACTCCACACATCGACCGCTATCTAGCATGTATCTAGAGTATTAAGTTCAAGAGAACAGAGTAACGCTTTAAGCAAGATGACATGATGTAGAGGGATAAACTCATGCAATATGATATAAACCCCATCTTGTTATCCTTGATGGCAACAATACAATACGCGCCTTGCTGCCCCTACTGTCACTGGGAAAGGACACCACAAGATTGAACCCAAAGCTAAGCACTTCTGCCATTGCAAGAAAGATCAATCTAGTAGGCCAAACCAAACTGATAATTCGAAGAGACTTGCAAAGATAACCAATCATACATAAAAGAATTCAGAGAAGATTCAAATATTGTTCATAGATAAACTTGATCATAAACCCACAGTTCATCGGTCTCAACAAACACACCGCAAAAGAAGATTACATCGAATAGATCTCCACAAGAGAGGGGGAGAACTTTGTATTGAGATCCAAAAAGAGAGAATAAGCCATCTAGCTAATAACTATGGACCCGTAGGTCTGAAGTAAACTACTCAGACTTCATCGGAGAGGCTATGGTGTTGATGTAGAAGCCCTCCGTGATCGATACCCCCTCCGGCGGAGCTCCGGAAAAGGCCCTAAGATGGGATCTTTTGGATACAGAAAGTTACGGCGGTGGAATTAGGGTTTTGGCTCCGTATCTGGTAGTTTGGGGGTACGTAGGTATATATAGGAGGAAGGAGTACGTCGGTGGAGCAATGTGGGCCCCACGAGGGTGGAGATTGATACGTCTCCAACATACCTATAATTTTTGATTGTGGTGTCCTTTCCAATGGTTGTGGAGAAGACAAAAAGGGGAAGATAGTCTCACATCAACAAGGTGTATCAACGGGCTATGGAGATGCCCATTAATAGATATCAATGTGAGTGAGTAGGGATTGCCATGCAACGGATGCACTAGAGCTATAAGTATATGAAAGCTCAACGAAAAGAACTAAGTGGGTGTGCATCCAACTCGCTTGCTCACGAAGACCTAGGGCATTTTGAGGAAGCCCATCATTGGAATATACAAGCCAAGTTCTATAATGAAAAATTCCCACTAGTATATGAAAGTGATAACATAGGAGACTCTCTAGGAAGATCTTGGTGCTACTTTGAAGCACAAGTGTGGTCAAAGGATAGTAGCATTGTCCCTTCTCTCTTTTTCTCTCATTTTTTTATTTGGGCCTTTTCTCTCTCTCTTTTTATGGCCTCTTTTTTATTTAGTCCGGAGTCTCATCCCGACTTGTGGGGGAATCATAGTCTCCATCATCCTTTCCTCACTTGGGACAATGCTCTAAAAATGATGATCATCACACTTTTTATTTACTTAAAACTCAACAATTACAACTCAATACTTAGAACAAAATATGACTCTATGTGAATGCCTCCGGCGGTGTACCGGGATATGCAATGAATCAAGAGTGACATGTATGAAAGAATTATGAAGGGTGGCTTTGCCACGAATACAATGTCAACTACATGATCATGAGAAGCAATATGACAATGATGGAGCGTGTCATAGTAAACGGAACAGCAGAAAGTTGCATGGCAATATATCTAGGAACGGCTATGGAAGTGCCATGATAGGTAGGTATGGTGGTTGTTTTGAGGAAGGTATATGGTGGGTGTGTGATACCGGCGAAAGGTGCGCGGTATTAGAGAGGCTAGCAATGGTGGAAGGGTGAGAGTGCGTATGATCCATGGACTCAACATTAGTCATAAAGAACTCATATACTTATTGCAAATATCTACAAGTTATCAAAGGAAAGTATTACGCACATGCTCCTAGGGGGATAGATTGGTAGGAAAAGACCATCGCTCGTCCCCGACCACCACTCATAAGGAGGACAATCAATAAATAAATCATGCTCCGACTTTATCACATAACGGTTCACCATACGTGCATGCTACGGGAATCACAAACTTTAACACAAGTATTTCTCAAATTCACAACTACTCAACTAGCATGACTCTAATATCACCATTTCCATATCTCAAAACAATTATCAAGTATCAAACTTCTCATAGTATTCAACACACTCATAAGAAAATTTTATTATTAATCTTGAATGCCCAACATAATTAAAGCAATTTACCATGCTGTTCTGTAGGACTCTCAAAATAATCTAAGTTAAGCATGAGATAACAATGGTTTCTATAGAACAAATCCATCAACGTGCTCTAAAAGATATAAGTGAAGCACTAGAGAAAAAATTATATAACTCAAAAGATATAAGTGAAGCACATAGAGTATTCTAACAATTTCTGAATCATGAGTGTCTCTCTCAAAAATGTGTGTACAGCAAGGATGATTGTGGAAAACTAACAAATAAAGACTCAAATAAATACAAGACTCTCCAAGAAAAACACATATCATGTGGTAAATAAAAATATAGCTCCAAGTAAAGTCACCGATAGAAGTAGATGAAAGAGGGTATGCCTTCCGGGGCATCCCCAAGCTTTGGCTTTTAGGTGTCCTTAGATTATCTTGGGGTGACATGGACATCGCCAAGCGTAGGCTCTTGCCACTCCTTGTTCCATAATCCATCAAATCTTTACCCAAAACTTGAAAACTTCACAACACAAAACTTAAAGTAGAAAATCTCGTGAGCTCTGTTAGCGAAAGAAAACAAAACACCACTTCAAGGTACTGTAATGAACTTATTCTTTATTTATATTGGTGTTAAACCTACTATATTACAACTTATCTATGGTTTATAAACTATTTTACTAGCCATAGATTCATCAAAATAAGCAAACAACACACGAAAAACAGAATCTGTCAAAAACAGAACAGTCTATAGTAATCTGTAGCTAACGCAAGATATGGAACCCCAAAAATTCTAAAATAAAATGTTGGACGTTAGGAATTTATCTATTAATCATCTGCAAAAATAATTAACTAAATATCACTTTCCAAATAAAAATGGCAGCAGTTCTCGTGAGCGCTGTTTCTGTTTTTTACAGCAAGATTAAAAAGAGTTTCCCCAAGTCTTTCCAATGGTTCTACTTGGAACAAACACTAATTAAACACAAAAAACAGAACCAAAACAGAGGCTAGATAAATTATTTATTACTAAACGGGGGAAAAAAGCAAGGAATAAAAATAAAATTGGGTTGCTTCCCAAAAAACGCTATCGTTTAACGCCCCTAGCTACGCATAAAAGCGAAGATAGATCTAGGTATTGCCATCTTTGGTAGGCAATCCACAGGTGGCTCTCATAACAGATTCATATGGTAATTTAATTTTCTTTCTAGGGAAGTGTTCCATGCCTTTCATTAATGGACATTGAAATCTAATATTCTCTTCCTTCATATCAATAATTGCACCAATCGTTCCAAGGAAAGGTCTACCAAGAATAATAGGACATGAAGGATTGCAATCTATGTCAAGAACAATAAAATCCACGGGCACATAATTATTATTTGCAACAATAAGAAGATCATTAATTCTTCCCATAGATTTCTTAATAGTGGAATCCGCAAGGTGCAAGTTTAAAGAGCAATCATCAAAATCACGGAAACCTAGCAAATCACACAAAATCTTTGGAATCGTGGAAACACTAGCACCCAAATCACACAAAGCATAGCATTCATAATCTTTAATCTTAATTTTAATAGTAGGTTCCCACTAATCATAAAGTTTTCTAGGGATAGAAACTTCCAACTCAAGTTTTTCTTCATAAGATTGCATCAAAGCATCAACGATATGTTTGGTAAAGGCTTTATTTTGACTATAAGCATGGGGAGAATTTAGCACGGATTGCAACAAGGAAATATAATTGTAACATCCCAAAATTTTCCAAATTTTGGAATGTTAATAATAAGATATTAATGAGTGAATTGCTATGATTTTCATGGAAAAATAAAACCTTTTGATTCTTGTTTCAAATATTTCATTCAATTGCTTTTCTTTTGGACACCTATGAAATATTTTGAAACCACAAATAAAGATGGAGTGGGAATAAAATGACTTTCTCAAAATGTGGCGAATAAATATTTCATTTGAAGTTCTTCAAATTTGGATTTCTATTTGAAGATGGATCTTATTTGGACTTATAATGTCATACAAATATTTCCAAATTACTAAATAAATAAAAAATGAGAGGAGATAATATGACTACTCCAAAAATATGATTGGAAGTATTTAATATTTATTCTTTGGAATTTTTGGCATTCATACGATACTAAGAACTATGTTGGTAAAATTATGAAGCCCATAGTGCATTATCAAAACATGTACGTACACAAAATTATTGCTTGTTTATTTATGAAACCACTTTTTCTAAGCTAGGAATAATCAATCAGAATATGTGAACATTTTTATCAGATCTAAATAATAATTCTGAGAGAGCGAGCCATTTATTCATTGATTATCTAGTCTAATATATGTTATTAGTTATGCTTTCTCTCTATCAGCCCGTCTAGCCCATCCATCTCTTCTATTATTTTATTTTGTTTGCCCTTGGGCCACCTTTCCCACTAAGGCCCATCTCTCTTTCATTTAGCGCAGGCCCATGCGCTGGTCTTCGTCTACCTCTTTGCTCGTTCAATCTTCAGGAACATAGAGAGACTGTCATGGCACCTCCACCTCTTCCTCTCCTCTAGTGCTAACCACAGACATCCTTCCGAATTTCCACCAACACGAAAATTAAAGAGGAATGCAAGGAGAAATCATTCAGGAAATTAAAACCCAACATTATTGCGTTAATTGGACGCATGGAGCCGTGAAACGTACACGCACAAAACAGCCATTAATGGCCACGTTGAGCCCCTTGATATGCCTGTACCGACCTCACCTGACCCTCTACATAAGCTTAGGGCGTCGCCCATAATCTCCTCATTCGAAGCCCTCTCCTTCGGGAGCATATACCCCTGCCCATCATCGTAAATTGCTCGCCGGAGTTGCTTGACACCGCGGATGTTCGTGGAAGTTTCCGGCGAGTTCGAGGTGAAGCAGACATTCTAACTCTTCCATCCTTCATATCTCGATATTGCGCATCTTATGGACCCTGTTTTATTTTGAAATCTCGCAGCCGGAGCACGAGTTCTTCGTTGTCCGCTTTCGGCCAGAGTTGCACCCTACTCCGGTGGCATCTAGCAGACACCTGAAGGCGAACCAGGAGCCGACGTCGTGTTCTGGAGACTCACCCCTACTTCCTCTCCCTCGTTGCCGGAGATCACCGCATCACCTCACGTCCGAGCCGCCGCTGCCGGCCATCTCCATCTACGGTGAGGCCAGCCCTCTTTCTCTGTTAAAAAAACGAAACAGTATTAGCCTATAGAATTCTGCCACGTGGCGACTCTTTTTCTTACCTCGTTTCTTTTCCAGAAAATTAGCCGACTTAGAAAAATCACATCTTTTTAACCGCTTGTCCAAATTTGACAAATAAGATATCCCTGGATAGCTGCAGACCTCTAGTTTATTATAAAAATTACAAATCTCACTTTTGCGCTAATTAAAATTTAGTTTTGATTTAAATACGAATTTGAGTAATTTTGCTATATCTTTTATTCTGTAAACCATATAAAAATGTTTTATATATGGAAGTTGGACTTTAGGACCTAACCTTTCTGTTGGACTGATGGATTAGTTTTCCAACATATTTTAGATGCTGTTTTATCATCAACACCTTGGTTTGACCGTCTTGGATCATCATTTAATAACTTAGTTAAAATAAAATTTGACTATAGGGTAAAACTCTTAGATGATCCCTAGGGAACCTCTCTGGACATTTGATATCACCACAAAACTTTGAAGTTACAAGATTAAGGATTTAATCCTTTTATCTTGAAACTTATGCCACGCCAGTTTTATTTAACCCAAGTCAAATATTCCGAATAATCTCATGATAGAATTTGTTGTAATAACTTGTCTCACAACCCATCTTCTATATCAAACCAAGATCTTCACTTAGTATCATTTCCAACCCTAGAATATTACTATGTAATATTTTCTTCCAAGACCACGCCTGATTCTATATCAACCCTAACCGTGCCTTAGAAATTATGATAGTGGCAATCGAATAATTTGTGTTGTTATTTGGATTTTCATTTGGATGTTATTTATGTGTTGAATGCTTGCTTGAATCATTGTTATGTGAATGTGGATATGTCGAGTGTCTTACTTGAGTTATTTATCGCGTTAGATTGTGACGAGTGCGAAGGTGAATTCTACGAGGAGGTAGAACCTTGTGACTACGAAACCGAAGGCAAGTTGTAAATTGATCATGCTTCAACCTATATTTTCATATTATGCATATCTTTTTAAATTTTAATACTATGCATATTTTATAAAAGTTTTGCAAAGTATTATTTTTAGCTAGAGCCATAAGGACTAACTACCATGCTTGGCCGCGCTTGCACAATTGGGTGGGTTGAAAACCAAACAAGTTTTAAACAAATAAACTTGCCCTCTTTTGGGGCAATGTTTTGTGAAAACTTTTGAAAACCAAAACTATATACTATTTTACTTCTACTCCCTGGGCGGAATGGTATTGACGGGAGCGTCTACAAGTGATTGCGCCCATCGGGGTCTTGTAGTGAATGCGCCCGACTGGGGTCTTGCACACAGGTTTTTGGTGGGGATTGCCATCTAGGGAAATGAGATCTTCCAAGTACAGTTTGATGTAGCTTCCAGTACAGCCACATGCTATTATGGGCTCTGGCTTAGCTTAGTACTAACGGGAAACCCTTACCTCAGGACCGCCATCGGAGAGGGGCTTTCATTGCCTAAGTTGCGGGCGGCTTGGTCAGGTATAGGGGGCTGTTACGGAAAGGCTTCGTCACAATCTCCTCCTAGTCGTACACTCAAGTGTGTAACAGTAAACGGGGTTGTTTGTGTTATGTGGGGAACGTGTACGACCTCTGCAGAGGGTTAAACCTAATCGATTAGCCGTGCCCCCGGTTACGGGCAATTTTGACCAACTGAAGACTTGGACTGAAGAAGAATCTCCCCTCTCTTTTCTAAAAATCTATTTTAAGGGTTAAAGTTGAGGAATGAGCACAGTGAATGTGTTTCACCTCAACCTTATGTATGTTTTAAAACTATTTTGGAGACTGAGCACTGGTGCCTATATCCAAGTGTCTCACTCCTACTTTTTATAATAAAACTATTTCTATTCCAAAGTAGTTTATAAAATTTAGTATAGGAGAAAATTGGCTTTACGCAAATGAAACCTCCACAATTCTTACCCGGCATATATATTCTGTTAAACTTTCCTTTGCAACTTCTGAGTACATTCCACGTACTCACCTGCACCTGTTATGTGCAGATCTTGACAGATTAAGAGACGATAGGGTTATGGTCTACACTCAACGAGCCCAGTGGCGTTGATGGAGCCTAACTTAGTGACTACGTATAATTCCGCTGTATTATCTGCCAGCTTGAGATGTGCCTAAGGTATGATTTATATATATCTGGATCTATCGTTGTAGTAGAATGATGTATGTCTTACTGATATTCATTTTTGTTACTGTGTGTGCTAGCTATGATCCAGGGAAAGCATAGTAAGCACAGAGACTTGGATTCTACCAAATCCGGGTCGTTACAACAATCTATCAAAGAGAAATTATCGTAATTAAATTTCTTGAAATCCAAAATAGTGGGTTCATCGATATTTAAAGTTTTGACTTCTTCAATCCCACTTTTAACAATTTTAGCATCAAGATCTAAAGACTCCAAAATTTTGGAACGCCTTCTAGGTAAAGGTGGATCATATTCGGTCCCATCATTACCAAGATTCATATTACAAAACAAAGATTTAATAGGGGATACATCAATAACTTTTAGATCTTCATCTTTATTATCATGGAAACTAGAAGAACACGCTTTTATAAAGCAATCTTTCTTAGCACGCATCCTAGCGGTTCTTTCTTTGCACTCATCAATGGAAATTCTCATGGCTTTGAGAGACTCATTGATATCATGCTTAGGAGGAATAGATCTAAGCTTGAAAGAATCAACATCAAGAGAAATTCTATCAATGTTCCTAGCCAACTCATCAATCTTAAGCAATTTTTCTTCAATCAAAACATTGAAATTCTTTTGCGAGGTAATAAATTCTTTAATATTAGATTCAAAATAAGAGGGCATCTTATTAAAATTTTCATAAGAATTGTTGTAGAAGTTACAATAATTATTAGAGGAATTACTAGGATACAGCCTAGGATTAAAGTTTCCTCTATACGCGTTGTTACCAAAATTATTCCTACCAACAAAACTCACATCTAAAGATTCATTATTATTCTCAATCAAAGTAGACAAAGGCATATCATTAGGATCAGAAGAAACACTTGTATTAGCAAATAATTTTATAAGTTCATCCATCTTACCACTCAAAACATTAATTTCTTCTATCGCATGCACTTTCTTATTAGTAGATCTTTCAGTGTGCCATTGAGAATAATTAACCATAATATTATCTAGGAGTTTAGTAGCTTCTCCTAAATTGATTTCCATAAAAGTGCCTCCCGCGGCCGAATCTAAAAGGTTTCTAGAAGCAAAATTCAATCCGGCATAAAAAATTTGTATAATCATCCATAAATCCAAACCATGTGTAGGGTAATTATGTATCATTAATTTCATCCTCTCCCAAGATTGTACAACATGTTCATGATCAAGTTGCTTAAAATTCATAATATCATTTCTAAGAGAGATGATCTTAGCGGTAGGAAAATACTTAGAGATAAAAGCATCTTTGCACTTATTCCATGAATCAATACTATTTTTAGGCAAAGAGGAAAACCAAGCTTTAGCACGATCTCTAAGCAAAAAAGGAAATAGCTTCAATTTAACAATATCATTGTCCACATCTTTCTTCTTTTGCATATCAAACAAATCAACAAAGTTTTTTAGATGGGTAGCGGCATCTTCACTAGGAAGACCAGAAAACAGATCTTTCATGACAAGATTCAGATAAGCATCATTAATTTCACAAGATTCAGCATCGGTAAGAGGAGCAATCTGAGTGCTAATAAAATCATTGTTGTTGGTATTGGTAAATCACACAATTTGGTATTATCTTGAGACATCATGACAAGCAAGCAATCCGACACAGAAGCAAACAAGAAACGGGAAAAAAGAGGCGAATAGAGAGAGAGGGAGGATGGAGAGTGAGAGGGCGAATAAAACAGAAGGGTGAAGTGGGGGAGAGGAAAACGAGAGGAAAATGGCAAATAATGTAATGCAGGAGATAAGGGTTTGTGATGGGTACTTGGTATGTTGACTTTTGCGTAGACTCCCCGGCAACGGCACCAGAAATCCTTCTTGCTACCTCTTGAGCACCGCGTTGGTTTTCCCTTGAAGAGGAAAGGGTGATGCAGCAGAGCGGCGTAAGTATTTCCCTCAATTTTTGAGAACCAAGGTATCAATCCAGTAGGAGGCCACGCACGAGTCCCTCGCACCTACACAAACAAATAAACTCCTCGCAACCAACATGATAAAGGGGTTGTCAATCCCTTCACGGTCACCTACGAGAGTGAGATCTGATAGACATGACAAGATAATATTTTTGGTATTTTTATGATAAAGAGAAATAAAGATGCAAGTAAAATAAATGGTAAAGGAAATACCTAAGTATTGGAAGATTAATATGATGGAAAATAGACCCGGGGGTCATAGGTTTCACTAGAGGGTTCTCTTGAGAGCATAAGTATTACGGTGGGTGAACAAATTACTGTTGAGCAATTGACATAATTGAGCATAGTTATGAGAATATCTAGGTATGATCATGTATATAGGCATCACGTCTGAGTCAAGTAGACCGACTCCTGCCTGCATCTACTACTATTACTCCACACATCGACCGCTATCCAGCATGTATCTAGAGTATTAAGTTCAAGAGAACAGAGTAACGCTTTAAGCAAGATGACATGATGTAGAGGGATAAACTCATGCAATATGATATAAACCCCATCTTGTTATCCTCGATGGCAACAATACAATACGTGCTTTGCTGCCCCCACTTTCACTGGGAAAGGACACCGCAAGATTGATCCCAAGCTAAGCACTTCTCCCATTGCAAGAAAGATCAATCTAGTAGGCCAAACCAAACTGATAATTCGAAGAGACTTGCAAAGATAACCAATCATACATAAAAGAATTCAGAGAAGATTCAAATATTGTTCATAGATAAATTTGATCATAAACCCACAATTCATCGGTCTCAACAAACACACCGCAAAAGAAGATTACATCGAATAGATCTCCACAAGAGAGGGGGAGAACTTTGTATTGAGATCCAAAAAGAGAGAAGAAGCCATCTAGCTAATAACTATGGATCCGTAGGTCTGAAGTAAACTACTCACACTTCATCGGAGAGGCTATGGTGTTGATGTAGAAGCCCTCTGTGGTCGATACCCCTCCGGCGGAGCTCCGGAAAAGGACCCAAGATGGGATCACGTGGATACAGAAAGTTACGGCGATGGAATTAGGGTTTTGGCTTCGTGTCTGGTAGTTTGGGGGTACGTAGGTATATATAGGAGGAAGGAGTATGTCGGTGGAGCAACATGGGCCCCACGAGGGTGGAGGGTGCGCCTGTGGGGGGGGGGAGGGTGGTAGGCGCGCCCCCCTACCTCGTGCCTTCCTGGTTGATTGCTTGACATAGGTGTCGGTGTCAAAACCGGCGGATCTCGGGTAGGGGGTCCCGAACTGTGCGACTAAGGCGGATGGTAATAGGAGGCAGGGGACACGATGTTTTACCCAGGTTCGGTCCCTCTTGATGGAGGTAAAACCCTACGTCCTGCTTGATTATTCTTGATAATATGAGTAGTACAAGAGTTGATCTACCACGAGATCAGAGAGGCTAAACCCTAGAAGCTAGCCTATGGTATGATTGTCTGTTGTCCTACGGACTAAAACCCTCCGGTTTATATAGACATAGGAGGGGGCTAGGGTTACACAGAGTCGGTTACAAGGAAGGAGATCTACATATCCGTATTGCCAAGCTTGCCTTCCACGCCAAGGAGAGTCCCATCCGGACACAGGACGAAGTCTTCAATCTTGTATCTTCATAGTCCAACAGTCCGGCTGTCCGGATACCCCCTAATCCAGGACTCCCTCAATAGGGTCCAAGTCCTCTGGATCATGTTCGTTCCGAAAATCACGTTCCCGAAGGTTTCATTCCGTTTGGACCCTGTTTGATATTCTTTTTCTGTGAAATCGTAAAATAGGCAAAAAAACAGCAATTCTGGGTTGGGCCTCCGGTTAATAGGTTAGTCCCAAAAATAATATAAAAGTGTATAATAAAGCGCAATAATGTTCAAAACAGGATATAATATAGCATGGACCAATAAAAAATTATAGATACGTTGGAGACGTATCACCCTCCACCCTCATGGGGCCCACGTTGCTCCACCGACGTACTTCTTCCTCCTATATATACCTACGTACCCCCAAACTACCAGATACGGAGCCAAAACCCTAATTCCACCGTCGTAACTTTCTGTACCCATGAGATCGCATCTTGGGGCCTTTCCGGAGCTCCACCGGAGGGGGCATCGATCACGGAGGGCTTCTACATCAACACCATAGCCTCTCCGATGAAGTCTGAGTAGTTTACTTCAGACCTACGGGTCCATAGTTATTAGCTAGATGGCTTATTCTCTCTTTTTGGATCTCAATACAAAGTTCTCCCCCTCTCTTGTGGAGATCTATTCGATGTAATCTTCTTTTGCGGTGTGTTTGTTGAGACCGATGAATTGTGGGTTTATGATCAAGTTTATCTATGAACAATATTTGAATCTTCTCTGAATTATTTTATGTATGATTGGTTATCTTTGCAAGTCTCTTTGAATTACCAGTTTGGTTTGGCCTACTAGGTTGATCTTTCTTGCAATGGGAGAAGTGCTTAGCTTTGGGTTCAATCTTGCGGTGTCCTTTCCCAGTGACAGTAGGGGCAGAAAGGCACGTATTGTATTGTTGCCATCGAGGATAACAAGATGGGGTTTATTTCATATTGCATGAGTTTATTCCTCTACATCATGTCATCTTGCTTAAAGCGTTACTCTGTTCTTTTGAACTTAATACTCTAGATGCATGCTGGATAGCGGTCGATGTATGGAGTAATAGTAGTAGATGCAGGCAGGAGTCGGTCTACTTGTCTCGGACGTGATGCCTATATACATGATCATACCTAAATATTCTCATAACTATTCTCAATTATGTCAATTGCTCAACAGTAATTTGTTTACCCACCGTAATACTTATGCTCTCGAGAGATGCCACTAGTGAAACCTATGGCCCCCGGGTCTATTTTCCATCATATTAATCTTCCGTCAACAAGCAATTTTCTTTTCCGTTTATTTTGCTTTCTTTAATTTGCATCTTTATCATAAAAATACCAAAAATATTATCTTATCATATCTATCAGATCTCACTTTCGTAAATGACCGTGAAGGGATTGACAACCCCTTTATTGCGTTGGTTGCGAGGATTTTATTTGTTTGTGTAGGTTCGAGGGACTCGTGCATGGCCTCCTACTGGATTGATACCTTGGTTCTCAAAAACTGAGGGAAATACTTACGCTACTTTGCTGCATCACCCTTTCCTCTTCAAGGGAAAACCAAGGCAAGGCTCAAGAGGTAGCAGTACCACGTCTTCACCACGAGTTTATGCAAGCGGGATCAAAAGCTCCATAAGAGGGCTGTGAACGCTGTTGAGCCGGCAATTCCCCGTTACTTGTGTTGGTCTGAGCAGCCCATTGTGTGGAGTCGTGAGGATCACCCGCCCCGGGTTGATAATCCGGGTCACTTGGCTTTGGTGGTAGCGCCTCAAGTTGGAGGATATAAATTCACTATGGTACTCATGGACAGAGGGAGCAGCATCAATATCCTTTATTATGAAACCTTCCGTCACATGGGGTTAACAGATAAAAATCTTAAGCCGTTGAACACTATCTTTCACGGTGTGGTGCCTGGTAAGTCAGCATACCCAGTTGGAAAAATAGTTCTGGAGGTTGCATTTGGGGATGATTATGATTCCAAGTCTGAGACATTAACCTTTGAAGTGGTGAAGATCAAGAGCCCTTACCATGCCCTGTTTGGACGGCCGGCTTATGCTATGTTTATGGCAAGGCCTTGTTATGTTTATCTATAGCTCAAAATGCCAGGTCACAAGGGGACCATCACGGTGCATGGAAGCCGGAAGATAGCTTTGGAGTGCGAGGAAGGTGATGCAGCCTATGCTGAGTCCATCTGCGCAACAGAGGAGTTGAAGTTTTACAAAGATAATGTTGACCCGGCTGATATGACATCTTTGAAGAATCCAACTACGGAGCATGATCCGGTCTTGAAGTTTAAGTTGGCGGATGACACTAAGCTAGTTGATTTCGTTCTTGGCGATTCATCCAAGTAGTTCAGCATCAGTGCTAATTTGGATCTGAAATAGGAAAGCACGCTCATCCAGATTGTTGTTGCTAATTCCCCTGACCCGACTGTTGATGATAACCGCCCTAATTGCCTTGATTGCCTTGGTTACCCTAAAAACTGGTATTAGAACCGCCACCACCGTAACCCGGACCATGAGAACCAGAACCTGAGCCGCCGCCTGGCCCATGTTTGTCTTGGAACAAGTTGGAATTTTTGAACTCTTTCATAATATGGCAGTCCTTCCAAAGGTGACCGGATGGTCTTTCCTGCGTGCAATGCTTTGGGCAGGGCTGATTCAACAACCGTTCAAGAATGACACCTGATCCTCCCGTCCAAGGAGGTGATTTTCCCTTATGGAGCTGTCCACTATTTTGCGTATTGGTGTTAGCCACAAAGTCAAAATTATTATCAGCCTTGTGCTTACCATTGTTCCCTTGACTCGCCGGGTTATTGGGCTACCCCTTGGTGTTGCTACTCTTCTTCCCCTTACCCGACTTTTCCTCATCAGACTTGGGGTCCTTGGTACTGTCAGAGTCAACATATTTAAACAGAGCCGCCATGAGCGTCCCCATATCATTGCAGTGGCATTTGAGTCGCCCTAATTTCTGCTTCAAGGGTATGAAACGACAATTGTTTTCCAACATTAGGACTGCCGAATCAGCCTCGATACGATCCGATGAGTGCAGAATTGCTGAGACCCGGTGCACCCAATGGGTTGTCGACTCACCCTCTTCTTGAACACAGGCAGCCAAGTCTACAATCGACATAGGCTGCATGCATGTGTCTTTGAACTGATGGATAAACTGCGCCCTTAACTCGGTCCATGATCCAATGGAGTTGGCTGGTAGCCCCTTTAACCAGGTACGAGCCGTTCCTTCCAACATCATGGTGAAATACTTAGCACATGCAGCATCATGGATGTCAGTGTCAAAACTGGCGGATCTCGGGTAGGGGGTCCCGAACCGTGCGTCTAAGGAGGATGGTAACAGGAGGCAGAGGACACGATGTTTTACCCAGGTTCAGGCCCTCTTGATGGAGGTAAAACCCTACGTCCTGCTTGATTTATTTTTGATGATATGAGTATTACAAGAGTTGATCTACCACAAGATCGAAGAGGCTAAACCCTAGAAGCTAGCCTATGGTATGATTGTATGTTGTCCTACGGACTAAAACCCTCCGGTTTATATAGACACCGAAGGGGGCTAGGGTTACACAAGGTCGGTTACAAAGGAGGAGATATACATATCCGTATTGCCTAGCTTGCCTTCCACGCCAACTAGAGTCCCATCCGGACACGAGACGAAGTCTTCAATCGTGTATCATCATAGTCCAACAGTCCGACCAAAGATATAATCCGGCTGTCCGGATACCCCCTAATCCAGGACTCCCTCAGTAGCCCCTGAACTAGGCTTCAATGACGATGAGTCCGGCGCGCAGATTGTCTTCGGCATTGCAAGGCGTGTTCCTCCTCCGAATACTTCATAGAAGATTTTGAACATGAGGATCGTGTCCGGCTCTGCAAAACAAGTTCCACATACCACCGTAGAGAGAATAATACTTCCACAAATCTGATCTGCTGACGTACCCCTAGCGTGGCATCACAGCACAACTAGGTCTTTATTTGAATCGTTTTTCATAACCTATCTCAGCGTGTTTTGCGAGGCGGTTTCCTTGGCACGTCTTGTCGAAGCAGAGATCGTGTCCCCTTATTACGGGATTCCCATCAATACGGACGTGGGTGACCCAACTGCGCCATCAATTACGGCGCTTGGGGGATAAGCGAGTTTTACTAGGCTGGTGGGGGAGCATAGTTTCGTCCGCCCTTATAAAGGGATAAGGTTTCACCTTTTTCTACCCACGCCTTCTTCCTTGCTCATCCATTTTCACGCACTCGAGCTCCAGCGCCCAAGTCCACATCCTTCTCCTCAACTCTCTCCAAACATGTCCGGAGCGGGAGGCAAGTGGATGGCCTCCTTTGTCACGGAGGGGCACATCAAAAAACTATGTGGAGCCGGATACTTAGCTGCGGATATCGCGCACCGGCTGCCAGCCGCGGGGCAGATCGTCCCTATCCCGGAACCTCACGAAAGGGTGGTTTTCCTCCCCCACTTTGTTTGCGGACTGGGGTTTCCCCTCCATCCATTTGTCCGCGGCCTTATGTTCTATTATGGGCTGGACTTTCATGATCTGGCCCCGAATTTCATCCTCAACATCTCGGCGTTCATCGTCATGTGTGAGGCTTTCCTCCGCATCCGGCCCCACTTCGGCCTATGGCTGAAGACCTTCAATATCAAGCCGAAGGTAGTAGGCGGCCAACAAGCGGAATGCGGCAGAGCCATGGTGGGCAAAATGCCCAACATTACATGGCTCGAGGGCTCCTTCGTGGAGACCATAAAGGGGTGTCAATCGGGGTGGTTCTACATCACCGAGCCGCGCGACACCAACTGGGTGGCGGCCCCTGAGTTTCGATCCGGAATCCCCACGTGGCTCACTTCCTGGAAGGAGAAGGGCCTGTCCTGGGCCTCATCGGTGGAGCTGGACAGACTCCAGAAGTGTATCTGGAACATGATAAGCAAGAAACTTAAGCTTGTCAACATAGTCCAGGTCATGCTCTTCCGCCGGATCCTCCCGTGCCAACAATGGGCTTTCAACTTATGGGAGTTCGACCCGGCCCAGCACCAGACTCTACGCGAGCTCTTCGACACAAAACATAAGGACGTCTGGAAGGTGTTGTTCAAGGGCGCCGAGCCCCCCCCCCCTCTCTTACCGACGACCGCGGGCTAAGTGCAAAGCGCCCTGCGAATCCGGTAAGTTCTGTACATCTGGTAGGGTATTTATTTCCCATAGCTTAACCATGTGCGGGGTCTGAGCTCCCATGCCTTTGACAGGACTGGGTGGAGACATCGGAGCAGATTAACTGTCCAGCCCCTCTGCCCGAAGACCCTGTAGACGCTCTCCTGACGGAGATGCAGACTCCGACTCCTTATGAGGTGTCGGAGAAGACCAATAAGAAGGCCACGGGAACCCGAAAGAGTTCCCGGCTCCATGTGGTATCGGACACATCGTCTCATAACTCCGAGATGCACTCCTCCTGTGAAAACGAGGAGAAGGAAGATGAAGATTCTCCCCCTCCATCCGGGGGAGACAAGAAAAGGAAGGTCGCCCCAACCGGGGAGGCTGAAGGGTCCAAGAAGGGAAGGACTCTCCTTCCGGACTGCTCCACCACCATCGTCGACGGCGAAGACGAGTGGCTGCTCAGGGCCAAGCCCCTGGCGAAGTCGTAAGTATTCGGATACCAGAGTAACTCATAGCATACTTTTGTTGCACTGCTTCTCCTAATGTCGAATATGATTATGCAGTCCGTCCCGAGCCCGTATCGACGTATCCTCGTCGGACTGTTCCTTGGACTCGTTGGATACGAATAGTGATACACTTCCAACCGCCTCCTCTCCTTGCCCTACGGACAATGCCGAGGTATTGTCTCAAGGGGCACTAAGCCGGGGGGAGGTAGTCCCGGAGGAGCCTCAAGGCGAACTTCCGGACTCCAGGCGCGAAGGGAGCAAGTCTCCCAAGGGCTCCAAGTTCGACCTCCAGCCGAACGCCGCACCGGAACTTCCAGTGGTTCCGGACTCCGGCAGGCGGCCCCCTTCCAAGAGGGGCAAGCCGCCCGTGCCGGTGACCTCTGTCCATCCAGAGGCACCGGACAACCTGCTGGGAGCGCTTCACGGCGCTTCCATCGACGAAGAGCATCGCACTATTATGAGTGTGGTGATCAAGAAGGTTCAGTCCGCCAAGAGCGGACTGACTGAAGCCTATGCCAGCCTTCTAACAGGCTTTGAGGTAAGTATTTAAAATATAGGAAAAATATTACTGCATAGACAGTAGCCCCTAATGCTCTGTTTGGTGTTCACAAAGAAAAGCCGAATAGATGATCAAATAATATCTGCAGGAGTCTAATATAAGTATGTCTGTATGCGTATGCAGGCTTCGCTGCTGACCTCTGCCGCACAGACTGTGGAGGTCGCCGCACTGAAGCAGAACCTCGAGCGGTCTGAGAAAGAGCTCGGCCTTACCAAGAGGAAACTCGAGGAGAACAAAGGTAAGTAATACCTTGTCTATATATATATATATATATAAGGTGCGGTTGCAAAATGATAGGATCATCATGGATGTGCTAGGGGCCATGACCGAAGTGGTGACCCTGAAGCAAGCGCTGTCCGAGGCCGAAAACAAAGCGGCCAAGGACCACACCAAGCGGGAAAAACAAGAGGCACGGGTGGGTGAGGTGCAGCAAGAGCTCCAGTCTCTCGTGAAGAAGCATGAGGCTTTGGAGCTTGACTCGAAGACGCGAGAGATCGAGCTTGCCGCGACCCTCGAGAGCACAAAGCATGCCAAGGCTGAAGCCCAAAAGGCCCTCCAGGAGATTGAGGCAATGTGGAAGATAGCGGCGGGTAAGGCATTCAATATGCAAAGCAAGCATGTGAAAGTAAATTACTTGTTACTTACCCGAGTCCGAAGCTCTCTAGGAGCATTCGCAGATTTGCCCCGCAGCATGTTGGATGCCGCGAAGTATTACCAGGCCGAGGAGGGAAGCTCGATGGAGAAGTTGTTCTGGTCTCAGTATACTGGGACCGAACACCCGATGCCTGTGAGCGACCGGCTGAAGCAACTAGTCGAGCTGCACAAGGTGGCCGAACAGGCCATGAGGGACCTTATAGTCCAGATGTGGCCTGGCGGCTCCTTTCCCAACAGCTACTTCGGCCTGGTGAGGCGGCTTGTGGATGCCTGCCCATGGCTGGAAGTCATAAAGCGGCCCGTCTGCATCGAAGGTGCACCGGCAAGGAGCATCGCCACCCCAAAATGTATTATGAGGGTGTCCTGAAGGGTGCCCGTCTTGTGGCGGGCGAGTGTGCGAAGGATGTAATTTTTGAATGAACTTGCTCGTGTGATCCTGTATTATGAAAACTTGTTCATGTGCGCTATGCAACGCTTGTTTGAATTTAAAATATTACCTTTTGTGCGGCTGTTTATCAAATCTGAGAGATGGCCAGTCGTCGGCTTCTGCCCCCATGCCACAAGTGCTGGGGTGTTCGGGATAAACCTGAGCACTCTTTTTCCCATTGTTGGGTCCTTCGAGGGAGGTGCTCAGCACAACGAACAAGGCAATCAGACTATAATGCTTTATCACTCTCATTTAGCCATAGAAGTCTACAATTTTAAATTTTGGCGAAGCCCCTAGTATTCGGAAGGCCGAATTCAGGGCGCTATACACGCCTTAAGCCGGACAAAGCCGACTCCTTGCTCTAAGCGGCATAAGTATTTAGGGACTCGAGACCTCTCGAACAGCGACCAACTCTTGCCTTATCATGAAAGTCAGTTTTAGCTTTCTCTACTGAGGTGCTTGCCCAGATGAACCGGGGCACAATCGCAGTAGTTCTCCCAGTGCTATCTTAGCCGATATAGCGGAACGTAAGGTATCAAAACATGGGAGCCGGCCAAACCCAACTATTGACCCAAGACATGATTCGGAGCTGATGCATATAATGCTATAAGTTCGGGGTGCCGCACTATCGAAAGTGTTCGGACTTCTCACGCCGTATTATGGGGTACGCTTAAGCCCCTGGCGTATTGGCCGTACCAAAGTGTACGGGTGCTGAATGTCATGAATGAACATATATATATATATATATATATATATATATATATATATAAGAAGAATAGAGAATGCGATAATAGTCTAGTGCTATACATTGTTTATTCAAAAAGGTGTGTTGAAGCAGAATGATACAAGTAGTGCAATAAGCAAAAAGTAGGACTACTTGACATGTCCCCTCCAAGGGCAAGCTAAGGAATGGTATTTAAAGCAGGTATTTCACTCGTTATCAGAGACCACCTGGGAATTCCATGACGCGACATAGCTTTCTGCCTCCTTGGTTGTTGTATCGTGTGTCTGGCAATCGTACTGCCGGACGAGGTTTCCAGAGAGTAAAGTCAGAAAGAGAGAAAAAATAATAAGGCGGGAAGCCCCTAGTGCAGTTGAGCCGCGTTTTGGGGCGTGCCATAGTCGTGCCCCCCATCTATGCCCATGGTATTTTCAATGCGTAATTATGTACGCGTGGCACGGATTTCGCTGTTTGGCGGGGACTGGGGTGGGGGCCGCATTTCTATGCGAGCTCGGAACGTGCCAGGCGGTCTTGTTGTCGATTACTCCGGGCGCGCTTGAAGGTGTATGGGTCTTTAATCGCCAAACTGGTGGATTGCCTTAAGAGGTCCTCCGTGCGGAGATATCGCTCTATGTTTCCATTGACTGTGATGACACCCCGAGGTCCTGGCATCTTGAGCTTGAGATATGCATAGTGTAGTACCGTGTTGAATCTCGCAAATGCGGTTCGCACGAGCAGTGCGTGATAGCCACTGCGGAACGGGACTATATCAAAGATTAACTCCTCGCTTCGGAAGTTATCCGGGGATCCGAAAACCACTTCCAGTGTGACTGAGCCTGTGCAATGGGCCTCTACACCTGGTATGACACCTTTCAAGGTCGTTTTTGTGGGTTTGATCCTTGAGGGGTCTATACCCATTTTGTGCACTGTGTCCTGATAAAGCAGGTTCAGGCTGCTGCCGCCGTCCATAAGGACTTGAGTGAGGTGAAATCCATCGATGATTGGGTCTAGGACCAGTGCGGCGAATCCGCCATGACGGATACTAGTGGGATGGTCCCTGCGATCGAAGGTGATCGGATAGGAGGACCATGGGTTGAACTTTGGGGCGACCGGCTCCAACGCATATACATCCCGTAACGCACGCTTCCGCTCCCTCTTGGGGATGTGGGTTGCGTATATCATGTTCACCGTCCGCACTTGTGGGGGGAACCTCTTCTGTCCTCCGGTGTTCGGCTGCCGGGGCTCTTCCTCGTCATCGCTATGTAGCCCCTTATCTTTGTTTTCGGCGTTTAACTTGCTGGCCTACTTCAACACCCAGCATTTCCTGTTGGTGTGGTTGGCTGGCTTGTCGGGGGTGCCATGTATTTGGCACGAGCGATCGAGTATACGGTCCAAACTGGACGGGCCCGGGGTGCTTCTTTTGAATGGCTTTTTCCGCTGACCGGGTTTAGAGCCTCTGAATCCGGCATTGACTACCGTATCCTCGGTATTGTCGTTGTTGATGCGGCGCTTGTGTTTTTTGTGACCTGACCTGCCGTAGCCATCCTTGGTATCCGAAGTACCATGGTTCTTTGATATATTATTTCTGTGAGCTAGCCAGCTTTCTTCTCCCGCGCAAAAGCGGGTCATGAGTGTCGTGAGGGCTGCCATAGATTTTGGCTTTTCCTGGCCAAGGTGCCGGGCGAGCGACTCGTCGCGGATGTTGTGCTTAAAAGCTGCTAAGGCCTCTGCATCCGGATGATGACCCACAAGTATAGGGGATCTATCGTAGTCCTTTTGATAAGTAAGAGTGTCAAACCCAACGAGGAGCAAAAGGAAATGATAAGCGGTTTTCAGCAAGGTATTCTCTGCAAGTACTGAAATAAGTGGTAACAGATAGTTTTGTGACGGGATAAATCGTAACGAGCAACAAGTAACACAAGTAAATAAAGTGAAGCAAGGTGGCCCAATCCATTTGTAGCAAAGGACAAGCCGGAACAAACTCTTATAATAGGAAAAGCGCTCCCGAGGACACATGGGAATATCGTCAAGCTAGTTTTCATCACGTTCATATGATTTGCGTTCGATACTTTGATAATTTGATATGTGGGTGGACCGGTGCTTGGGCGTTGTTCTTACTTGAAAAAGCATCCCACTTATGATTAACCTCTATTGCAAGCATCCGCAACTACAACAAAAGTATTAAGGTAAATCTAACCATAGCATGAAACATATGGATCCAAATCAGCCCCTTACGAAGCAACGCATAAACTAGGGTTTAAGCTTCTGTCACTCTAGCAACCCATCATCTACTTATTACTTCCCAGTGCCTTCCTCTAGGCCCAAATAATGGTGAAGTGTTATGTAGTCGACATTCACATAACACCACTAAAGGCTAGACAACATACATCTTATCAAAATACCAAACGAATACCAAATTCACATGACTACTCATAGCAAGACTTCTCCCTTGTCCTCAGGAACGAACGTAATTACTCACGAAGCATATTCATGTTCATAATCAGAGGGGTAATAATATGCATATAGGATCTGAACATATGATCTTCCACCAAATAAACCAACTAGCATCAACTACAAGGAGTAATCAACACTACTAGCAACCTACTAGCACCAATCCCGAACTTTGAGACAAGAATTGGATACAAGAGATGAACTAGGGTTTGGAGATGAGATGGTGCTGGTGAAGATGTTGATGGAGATTGCCCTCTACCGATGAGAGGAGCATTGGTGATGACGATGGTGATGATTTCCCCCTCCCGGAGGGAAGTATCCCCGGCAGAACAGCTCTGCCGGAGCTCTAGATTGGATCCGCCAAGGTTCCGCCTCGTGGCGGCGGAGTCTCGTCCCGAAAAGTTCTCCTTATTTTTTCTCATCGAAAGACCTCATATAGGAGAAGATGGGCATCAGAGAGCCACCAGGGGGCCCACGAGGTAGGGGGCGCGCCCTAGGGGGGGCGCCCCCACCCTCGTGAGCAGGGTGTGGGCCCCCTGGCCTTCATCTTTGGCGTGGATTTTTCTTTATTTCTTTTAAGACGTTCCGTGGAGTTTCAGGACTTTTGGAGTTGCGCAGAATAGGTCTCTAATATTTGCTCCTTTTCCAGACCAGAATTCCAGCTGCCGGCATTCTCCCTCTTTATGTAAACCTTGTAAAATAAGAGAGAATAGCCATAAGTATTGTGACATAAAGTGAAATAACAGTCCATAATGCGATAAATATCGATATAAAAGCATGATGTAAAATGGACGTATCAACTCCCCCAAGCTTAGACCTCGCTTGTCCTCAAGCGAAAAGCCGATAACAATAAATATGTCCTCATGTTTAGAGGTAGAGGCGTCGATAAAAATAAAATACGGACATGAAGGCATCATGATTATTCTCATAACAACAACATATATAGATTTTGTCATATGATTACTTATGTTCAAGTGATGATCTATTCACAATGCAAAAGTATAAATCATAAACCTTATTGGGCTCCGACAAACTATAATCTCAGTCATTGAAGCAATTGCAATTTATCATAACATCGGAAAGAGTCTATGTCAGAGCTAAAAAGCAAGTCCACATACTCAACTATCATTTAGTCCTCCATAATTGCTAACACTCACGCGATACTTGTGGTTAAGAGTTTTAATCGGACACAGAGAAAGATAGGGGCTTATAGTTTTGCCCCACAACCTTTTACCTCAAGGGTAATGTCAACAATAATGGTTCATGCTCCCCTACATCCAATTAGATATATATATCATGTTCTTTCCAACATGCTGAGCTTGCCAAAGGATAAAATGAAAAAGAAAAGGTGAAGATCACCATGACTCTTGCATAAGGTAGAAGATAATAATAAAGGATAGGCCCTTCGCAGAGGGAAGCAGAGGTTGCCATGCGCTTTTATGGTTGGATATATAAAATCTCAATGCGAAAGAACGTCACTTTATATTGCCCCTTGTGATATGAACCTTTATTATGCAGTCCGTCGCTTTTATTACTTCCACATCACAAGATCGTATAAAGCTTATTTCTCCCACACCAATCAATCATACATATTTAGAGCAATTTTTATTGCTTTGCACCGATGACAACTTACTTGAAGGATCTTACTCAATCCATAGGTAGATATGGTGGACTCTCATGGCAAAACTGGTTTAAGGATATTTGGAAGCACAAGTAGTATTTCTACTTGGTGCTGAGAATTTGGCTAGCATGAGGGGGAAAGGCAAGCTCAACAAGTTAGAGGATCCATGACAACATACTTTATCTCAGATATAAGAAATACATAACTCATTACGTTGTCTTCCTTGTCCAACATCAACTCTTTAGCATGTCATATTTTAATGAGTGCTCCCAATCATAAAAGATGTCAATGATAATATATCTATATGTGAAACCTCTCTTTCCTTATTACTTCCTATTAATTGCAACAATGACCAAAGCTATGTCTGCCAACTCCCAACAACTTTTAATCATCATACTCTTTCTATGTGAAGTCATTACTCTCAATAAGATCAATATGAACTTTTTGTTTCTTTTATTCTTTTTCTCTTTCTTTTATTCACCCAAGATCATGGAAAAATAATCAAGCCCTTGATCAACACTAATCTTTATTATATATAGCTCACGGACTCGATTACATAGAGAGATCATAAAGCAAAACTCAAAACTAGATCATGTCATAAACTTTATTCTACTAGATCAAGATACTACTAATAGGATCGAACTAAGAAAAACAGTAAAAATAGGAGTTGTGATTGTGATACGATACCGGGGCACCTCCCCCAAGCTTGGCAGTTGCCAAGGGGAGTGCCCATACCCAGATACTCAATTCTTCTTTGTTGGAGGAGATGGCGGAGGTGTTGTTGATGATGCGGGCTTGTCATCCATCTTCCAAGGCATAGGTTCACCATCGTAGAAAGATGATCGAGTCTCCGAAATCCTCAAATCTACAGCCAAACTCATTCTTTTGAATCTACATTCATACTCACAGTTTTGGTTTTGAAGGTCATAGACTTGGGCTTGGAGGTGCTCGATCTTCTCATATAGCTTGAAGATGGCTTCCTCGGTGTTCTTGGCATCCGACTTGTAATTGTTAGTAAACTCCACGAGCATCGAGTGGCTACCGTTGATTCCACGCTCCACCATCCCCTTGCACTTGAAAACTTGTTGCTCCAATGCTTTGAGCCTCGTCTCTATGCTTCCGGTCCCCTTTGGTCCCTCTTCATCGCGGATGTGCAGCAACCCATCACGCAACTCAATGGTTTGAGGGTGTCGCAGCACCTCCGCGAGGTAAGGGTTGATGACCATCTCGAAGAACTTGTCCTTGGAGGCGCTTGGGGCCGTCATGATAACCTAGATCTATCAGAAAAACAGCTCGAAACAAAAACATGAGATTTTTCCGTGATACGGGAGTCAAAACCTTCGGGAGAATATATAATGAATTTTTACCGACCAAGATACGTAACATGCAAGAAAACGGAGTCCGGAAGGCTCACGAGGTAGGGGGTGCGCCCAAGGGGTAGGGCACGCCCACCACCCTCGTGGGACCCTCGTGTCCTTCCCGGACTGCTACTTATTTTTCTATTTTTCTAAATATTCCAAAACAGAGAAATATTGTCTTAAAAGTTGTTTTGGAGTCGGTTTACTTACCGTACCACATACTTATTCCTTTTCGGAGTCTGAAATGTTCCGGAAAGTGTCTCTTATGTATTCCCCCGGGGTTATGGTTTCAATAATATTGGTTTCAACATTTATGGGATTACCTGAGATATAATGTTTGATTCTTTGACCGTTTACCACCTTCAGATTTGTGCCCTCGAAGTTGTTGATTTTTATGGCACCGGAACGATAGACCTCTTCGATAACATAGGGGCCTTCCCATTTAGAGAGAAGTTTCCCTGCAACAAATCTTAAATGAGAGTTGTATAGTAATACATAATCACCTACATTAAACTCACTCTTTAGTATTCTTTTGTCATGCCATCTTTTAACTTTTTCTTTAAACAACTTGGCGTTTTCACAAGCTTGAGTTCTCCATTCATCAAGTGAGCTAATATCAAATAACCTCTTTTCACCGGCAAGTTTAAAATCATAGTTAAGCTCTTTAATAGCCCAATATGTCGTATGTTCTAGTTCGAGAGGTAAGTGACATGCTTTTCCATAGACCATTTTATACGGAGACATACCCATAGGATTTTTGTATGCAGTTCTATAAGCCCATAATGCATCATCAAGTTTCTTAGACAAATTCTTTCTATACCTATTAACAATCTTTTGCAAAATTAATTTGAGCTCTCTATTGCTCAACTCTACTTGACCACTAGACTGTGGGTGATAAGGAGATGCAATTCTATGATTAACATCATATTTAGCAAGCATTTTACGGAAAGCACCATGAATAAAGTGTGAACCACCATCAGTCATTAAATATCTAGGGACTCCAAACCTCGGGAAAATAACTTCTTTAAGCATTTTAATAGAAGTGTTATGATCAGCACTACTAGTTGGAATAGCTTCTACCCACTTAGTAACGTAATCAACAGCAACTAGAATATGTGTGTATCCATTAGAGGCAGGAAAAGGTCCCATATAATCAAAGCCCCAAACATCAAACGGTTCAATAACAAGTGAATAATTCATAGGCATTTCTTGACGTCTACTAATATTACCAATTCTTTGACATTCATCACAAGACAAGACAAACTTACGGGCATCCTTGAAGAGAGTAGGCCAATAAAAACCAGATTGCAATACCTTATGTGCAGTTCTATCTCCAGCGTGGTGTCCTCCATAAGACTCGGAATGACACTTGCGTAGGATCTGTTCCTGTTCATGCTCAGGTACACAACGTCTAATAACACCATCTACTCCTTCTTATAAAGATGTGGGTCATCCCAAAAGTAATGTCTCAAATCATAGAAGAACTTTTTCTTTTGTTGGTATGTGAAGCTAGGTGGTATAAACTTAGCAACAATATAATTAGCATAATCAGCATACCATGGAGTACTACGAGAAGTACTTATAACATTTAATTGTTCATCAGGAAAGCTATCATTAATAGGTAGTGGGTCATCAAGAATATTTTCTAACCTAGACAAGTTGTCTGCAACGGGGTTCTCAGCTCCCTTTCTATCAACAATATGCAAATCAAATTCTTGTAGCAAGAGAACCCATCTAATAAGTCTAGGTTTAGCATCTTTCTTTTCCATAAGATATTTAATAGCAGCATGATCAGTTTGAATAGTTACTTTAGAATCAACAATATAAGATCTGAACTTATCACAAGCAAATACAACTGCTAAAAGTTCTTTTTCAGTAGTAGCATAATTTCTTTGAGCATTGTCTAGAGTCTTACTAGCATAATGAATAACATTTAATTTCTTATCAACTCTTTGCCCTAGAACAGCACCTACAGCATAATCACTAGCATCACACATAATTTCAAAGGGTAAGTTCCAATCAGGTGGCTGAACAACAGGTGCAGAGACTAATGCTTTCTTAAGTATTTCAAATGCTTCTACACAATCATCATCAAAGACAAATGGTATATCTTTTTGCAATAAATTAGTCAGAGGCCGAGAAATTTTTGAGAAGTCCTTAATGAACCTCCTATAAAATCCAGCGTGACCAAGGAAACTTCTTATACCTTTGATGTCCTTGGGACATGGCATCTTTTCAATAGCATCAACCTTGGCTTTATCAACTTCAATACCTCTTTCAGAAACTTTGTGCCCCAAGACAATACCTTCATTAACCATAAAGTGGCACTTTTCCCAATTCAAGACAAGATTAGTTTCTTCACATCTCTGCAAAACTCGATCAAGATTGCTCAAGCAATCATCAAAAGAGGAACCATAGACGGAAAAGTCGTCCATGAAAACCTCACAAATCTTTTCACAAAAGTCAGAGAATATAGCCATCATGCATCTTTGAAAGGTAGCAGGTGCATTACATAAACCAAAAGGCATACGTCTATAAGCAAAAGTACCAAAAGGGCATGTAAAAGTAGTCTTTGATTGATCTCTAGCCGACACAGGTATTTGAGAGAAACCAGAATAACCATCTAGAAAGCAATAGTGTGTATGTTTGCATAATCTTTCTAGCATTTGATCAATAAAAGGTAAGGGGTAATGATCTTTCTTAGTAGCTTTATTTAATTTGCGGAAATCAATTACCATCCTATAACCTGTGATAATTCTTTGTGGAATCAATTCATCTTTATCATTAGGAACAACAGTAATACCTCCCTTCTTAGGGACACAATGGACAGGACTTACCCACTCACTATCAGCAACGGGATAGATTATACCTGCCTCCAGAAGCTTTAGTATTTCTTTTCTTACCACTTCTTTCATTTTAGGATTCAGACGTCGTTGAGGATCACGAACTGGTTTGGCATCTGCTTCCAAATTTATTTTATGTTGACATAGAGTGGGACTAATGCCCTTAAGATCATCAAGAGTATATCCAATAGCAGCACGATGCTTCTTCAGAGTTTTCAATAATCTTTCTTCTTCATGCTCTGAAAGGTTAGCACTAATAATAACAGGATATATCTTCTTTTCATCAAGATAAGCATATTTAAGATTATCAGGCAAAGGTTTAAGCTCAAACACGGGATCACCCTTGGGTGGAGGAGGATCCCCTAAAATTTCAACAGGCAAGTTGTGATGCAGAATAGGTTCCTGTTTAAAGAATACTTCATCTATTTCCCTTCTTTCATTCATGAACATATCATTTTCATGGTCTAGCAAATAGTGTTCTAAAGGATCACTAGGAGGTACGGCAATAGAAGCAAGACCAATAATTTCATCCTTACTAGGTAATTCTTCCTCACGATGTTGTTTACTAAATTTAGAGAAATTAAACTCATGAACCATATCATCCAAACCAACAGTAACAATATTCTTAGTGCAGTCTATGGTAGCATTGACAGTATTTAAGAAGGGTCTACCAAATATAATGGGACAAAAGCTATCTTGTGGAGAAGTAAGAACAAGAAAATCAGCAGGATATTTAGTTTTCCCACACAAGACTTCAACATCTCTAACAATTCCAATTGGTGCAATAGTATCTCTATTAGCAAGTTTAATAGTAACATCAATATCTTCTAACTCAACAGGTGCAATTTCATTCTTAATTTCTTTGTATAAGTCATGAGGTATACACTAGCACTAGCACCCATATCACATAAGCCATGATAACAATGATCTCCTATTTTAACAGAAATAACAGGCACGCCTACCACAGGTCTATGTTTATCCTTATCACAAGGTTTAGCAATTCTAGCAGTTTCACCTTCGAACTGAATAACATGCCCATCAATATTATCAGACAAGAGATCTTTAACAATAGCAATATTAGGTTCTACTTTAACTTGCTCAGGAGGTGTATAAGTTCTAATATTGCTTTTACGAACAACAGTTGAAGCTTTAGCATGATCCTTTATTCTAACAGGGAAAGGTGGTTTCTCAATATAAGAAGTAGGAACAATAGGATCATTATAAGTGACAGTCTTTTCTTCAACTTTAATAGGTGCAGCTACTTTTACTTCTATGGGAGGATGATATTTAAACCACTTCTCCTTAGGGAGATCAACATAAGTAGCAAAAGATTCACAGAAAGAAGCTACTATCTCAGAGTCAAGTCCATATTTAGTGCTAAACTTACAGAAAATATCGGTATCCATAAAAGATTTAACACAATCAAACTTAGGTGTCATACCTGACTCCTTACCTTCGTCGAGGTCCCAATCTTCAGAGTTGCGTTTAATTCTATCCAATAAATTCCATCTGAATTCAATAGTCTTCATCATAAAAGAGCCAGCACAAGAAGTATCGAGCATGGTGCGATTGTTTTCAGAAAGCCGAGCATAAAAACTTTGCATAATTATTTCTCTTGAGAGATCATGATTGGGGCATGAATATAACATTGATTTAAGCCTCCCCCAAGCTTGAGCGATGCTTTCTCCTTCGCGAGGCCAGAAATTATATATATAATTGCGATCTCAATGGACAAGATGCATAGGGTAATACTTTTGATGAAATTTCAGCTTCAATCTCTTATAGTCCCATGATCTCATATCATCACATAGCCTATACCATATCAATGCGTCTCCCTTCAAAGATAAAGGGAAGACCTTCTTCTTAGCAACATCATCGGGTATACCTGCAAGCTTAAATAATCCACAAACTTCATCCACATATATTAAGTGCTCATCAGGATGCTTTGTTCCATCTCCTGTAAAAGGGTTATCTAGCAGTTTTTCTATCATACCCGAAGGATACTCATTAGGAATTTCATTTTCAATAGGTTCAGTAGGTTGAGGAGCAACTCTTTTCTCTACTGGACGGGGTGAAGATACCCCGAACAACCCCCTCAGAGAATTACTTTCCATAGTAACAAGTGACAATAAATATCAGCACACTATATAAAATTTTCCTTACCAAATTCCACCTACCAAAGGCACTACACTCCCCGGCAACGGCGCCAGAAAAGAGTCTTGATGACCCAAAAGTATAGGGGATCTATCGTAGTCCTTTCGATAAGTAAGAGTGTCAAACCCAACAAGGAGCAGAAGGAAATGATAAGCGGTTTTCAACAAGGTATTCTCTGCAAGTACTGAAATAAGTGGTAATAGATAGTTTTGTGACGGGATAAATTGTAACGAGCAACAAGTAACAAAAGTAGATAAAGTGCAGCAAGGTGGCCCAATCCTTTTGTAGCAAAGGACAAGCTGGACCAAACTCTTATAATAGGAAAAGCGCTCCTGAGGACACATGGGAATATCGTTAAGCTAGTTTTCACCACGTTCATATGATTCGCGTTTGATACTTTGATAATTTGATATGTGGGTGGACCGGTGCTTGGGCGTTGTTCTTACTTGAACAAGCATCCCACTTATGATTAACCTCTTGTCGGTGGGAACGACACCTATGGGATCACAAGAATCCCTACTTTGGTTAGCGGGGCGTGGGGTCGTGAGAAGAGCGGATCTAATAGGTAGCACACGGTTCGTTTATCCAGGTTTGGGCCGCGAGGATGCGTAAAACCCTACTCCTGCTTTGGTGGATTGTATATCTGTGTTCTTGAGCTAGCTATGGGGCGTGAGGAGCTCCAAAAAGCCGAATATCCTTCTCCTGGTCGCCTTGGGCCTCCTTTTATAGAAAAAAGGGGTTGCCACAGTGGCACACATGAGGTGGAAAGGGTACAATGATGCGAGGTTATCCCTTGCATTACATGACAAGGCGCATTTAATGCGTCTTGCTTAGGTGTCCTTGCTTTATCGGGACGGGGGAGAGATCTGTCTCGTTCGTCGCCGCTCCTTCTTGTGTCGACACGCGCCTTGGCCAGGGAGGCCTGCGATGCCACGTAGGTAGGCAGGCAGATGAGGTGGCGCAGTGGTGGGTCTTCACGAAGATCAGCATGCCGCCGCGCAGGTGCCTGCCCAACTGGTTGGGTCGGCAGCTGCATGCATGCGGTGGTGGAGGTTTAGTCGGTGTGGGCCTAATGGTGGCCCTGCGGTGTCCTCGGTAAGGGCCTTGCCGGGGCCCCGGCAAGGGTCTTGCCGAGGCGCCTGCTGTCATCCCCGGCAAGGCGCTTGCCGGGGGCCTTGTGGTCTTCCTCGGCTGGGATCCCGCCAAGGGTTGTCGTCTCCTTAGCGCGTATCTGATCTTGAATGTCTTCACAAAGATCTGCATGTCGCCACGGGGATGTCTCCCGAATCCTTACCCTTTGGGGGCAGTGGACTCAAGGGTGATTTGCTCCATAGGCGCGGGACGAGTCGCCGCGGCAAGGGTCTTGCCGGGGCTGCTAGAACTGTCTCCCGGCAAGGATCTTGTCGGGGGAGTCCGCTTCGTCCCCTTTGCACTTCGTGGTCTTGGCCTTGGCGTCGTAGTTCTCTTGAGCTTCGGTCTTACCCTGGCTCACCTCCCTTGCCTTGCTTGGTGTGGTGGTGCCCGTGGCTCAGATTGCCCGTGCATAGTTATAGGGGTACAAAAAGTGTACCCCTCTTTTTGTACACCGACAGGAGCCCCCGGGCCTAGGCCACACATAAGCGCAACGCGTTGTTGGGATAGGCCCAAAAACGGTGCGCGGGCAGGCGGGGCAGTTTTTACCGCGGTAAGGTTCTTCGCGCGCTGCGCTTCCCACGACTCCCGCGCGTGGCGCGGCGTGGGGAGGCGCGTGTGACGTGGGCGGCATGCGTGGGGTTGGTTCCCGCAGGCATGCGTCACATCATAGTAAAGGGGCGGTTCACGCCTTCCCCATAAACGGAGGGAGGCGTGGAGGCGTGGAGGCACGGCCCATTTACTGAATGGGGCTGAGGCGCGACCCATTTACTGAATGGGGCTGAGGCGCGGTCTTCAAGGCATCCACTCCCCACGATCACGGGGTGGGCAGTGGTCGTCTCACCCGTCCCCTCGGTTCTGCACGTCCTCCACGTGTCTCCCATGCGCCTGGGGTGGCAAACGGTGGAGGCGGGAAACCGGGCTGTCGCTGGTTGGGGCGGCGGGTCGGTCCCTGGCTCCCTGCGCCTTCCGTATCTTGATTGTCCAAGCGGGGCGGCCGGGCCCCAACCCTGATCCTTTATAAAGAGCGGGAGGGGGGATGGCGTCCCACATTCTTTCATCTTCTTCTTCCTTCATCTTCTGCTCCTCCCTTCCATTCGTCATGGAGAGAGGGAATCCCGGTCCTTCAACAGTGGCGGCGAGGGTCACCGCTCGACAACCCGTCCCTCCTTCTCCTGTGCCTGCGGTGGTAGAGCCAGCCGCGAGGGGAAGGGGGAGGGGGCGAGGCCGGGGCGCTCGGGGAAGAGGAGGACGGGGCGGCGCGCCGGCCTCGCCTCTGCCAGCAGCTCCTCCTCCAATGGAGGGCCTTGTTGGGGATGACCCTTGTGAGTTCTTCGTCAGGCTGCGTCGGCCGCCGCGCCGTCGCCTTCATCTCCTGACTCCATTTGCGCGGGAGATGGAGCTGGATCCACCGGAATCGTTGCGGCTGCACATGAGGGGCTGCGGGATCAGTGGCACGCGGGTTCGCATCGACTTCCCCGCCCCTCACGTGATGTATCTTTGTCAGGGATGGAAGACGTTTTCTCATATCCACCGCTTGACGGAGGGGCTCACTCTCCATTTTAAGCTGATGGAGGGTGGCCTTCTCTCCGTCAAGGTCTTCGGGTGCTTTGGGACCCGTGCAAGGTGCTGTGTGGAGAGCTCTTCTGATAGTGAAGACTCCTCCTCGGGCGGGAGTGACAAGGAAAACAGTAGCAGCAACGACGAGGGTAGTAGGCGGCAGGATGACGGGTCCGACTAGGTGTCGGGTGTCGCTCCGTGCGGCACCGGCGACCCCATCATCCGCGTCGTCGGCTCCTTGAACTTCTCGGGGCCGTCTCCTTGGGCGGCTGGCGTTGGGAGGCTGCGGAAGAGGAAGAGGGCAGGCGGCAAGGCCGTCAAGTCGGAGTACACTGGCACCGACGCCTCCGACGCGTGTTGACGTCCTGCCGCCTCATCTTCGAGCTCTGCTTCCGGCGCCGCCATCACCATCCAGCCTTTGGACGGCCACCAAGATGTTCTCTTGGTGTCTTCTGCCACCCATAGCTCGCCTAGGCGCTCCTTTCGCCCCTTTCGCCTCCTTGACCTGCCTCCTGAGGAGAGGGACAAGAAAGGGATTATGGGCACCTTATCTCTTTTTAGTTTGTAAGCCTTCGGGCCTTTGTTGAATTTAAAACTTGTAATCCCATCATTCGTGATTTTCATTCCCTATGGACTGTACCTGAGTGGAATGTTTTTTTAATGAAAAAGGGATGCTTGCCGGGTCATTTGTTTGCGGGTGGAACCCACGACAAGGAGTAAATCCTTAATATCTTCAAGATAAACATTTCCTTGCCCGGCAACAAGCCTTGCCGTCTCCCCACTTCGCTCGACCTTCCTCACGCCTTTGGCGGAGGCAGGGATGAGGCGGGTTCAGGCTCCTTGTTTCATCCTTTCGCTGCCGCGACTATGACCCAACTTGGCCCCAGGAACGAGCCCTAGGGCCTAGAGTTAGGGGAGCACGGTAGCTTACGGGAAAATGAGGTTTCACATACCTCAGTCCATAATGGAATGCATGATAAGGGATGAAGAACTTATCTGAAGCTGCAGTCCCCGGCAACCCTGGTTCGCCATGGGTGAATCTTTGCTCTTGCAGCCCCCGACAATACTGGCTTTCCGGGGGCTAGATGCTGGTCTGCTCCTCTTTTTTTCTCCCCAAGTGGTTTGGCACGGATATCTGTGTGTCCTGTTAACCAAAGGAGACAAAAGAAAGACAAAGGGACGCACACTCGACCTCTAAGCTAGGGGTTAGTCGCCGCTAAGCACTATCAATCCTAACCAAGGACGAGACTCGACCTAGCATGCATGCTATAACTTAGGGCGCCAGCGCTTCATTTACTTATGCTCAGGGTCTGCGCCTGGCTTTATACAAAGGGTTACATGCGTCATCGGCAAGGCTCGTACAAAAGGTGGCTTGCCGGGGGGCCCGGCAAGCCGCGCCTCACGGGTAAAACTTGCGAAGATGCTCAATGTTCTAGGAGTTACTCACCAGAATGGCATCTTCGGTCTCCAGGCGGACTGCGCTGGGCCTGGTGACTCGTATTACCCGATAAGGGGCTTCCCACTTTGGCGTCAACTTGTTGGAATTCTTGGCCGATTGAACGCGCCGAAGAACAAGGTCGCCTTCCTCAAAGCTTCGGGCATGAACCTTGCGGCTATGGTAGCGGCGCAAGGCTTGCTGGTAGCATGCTGCTCTCATAGCCGCCCGAAGACGATCTTCCTCAAGGAGCGTTGCGTCATCTTGCCGCAATTGCTCTTGCTCAAGCTCGTCATAAGCGAGTACTCGAGGTGACCCGTATATGAGTTCTGTGGGGAGAACTGCTTCTGCCCCGTATACCAGGGCAAAGGGTGTCTGGCCGGTGGCTCGATTTGGTGTCGTTCTGATTGACCAAAGAACCGCCGGCAATTCATCAATCCAGCGCCTTCCACTCTTGTGCAGTCTGTCAAAGGTCTTTGTCCTCAGGCCTCGCAGTACTTCAGCATTTGCCCTCTCAGCTTGACCATTGCTTCGTGGGTGAGCAACGGAAGCGAAACAGACCTTGCTGCCGAGGTCTTGAATATATTGCATGAAGGTGTGGCTTGTGAACTGCGTGCCGTTGTCGGTGATAACCCTATTGGGTACACCAAAACGGCACACCAGTCCTTTGAAGAACTTGACGGCTGACTGTGCTGTGACCTTCCTCACTGCTTCCACTTCTGGCCACTTTGTGAACTTGTCGATTGCAATGTACAAGTACTCAAAGCCCCTGACAGCGCGGGGGAAAGGGCCCAGTATGTCGAGCCCCTAGACCAAGAAAGGCCAGGAGAGAGGAATGGTTTGAAGGGCTTGAGCTGGCTGATGAAGCTTCTTTGAATGGAACTGACACGCTTCACACCTGGTGACTAGTGTCGTCGCATCCTGGAGGGCGGTGGGCCAGAAGAAGCCTTGCTGAAAAGCTTTGCCGGCAAGGGCCCTTGACCCGATGTGGGATCCACATATGCCTCCATGTATCTCCGCCAACAGCCCCAGTCCTTCCTCTCGAGGGATACACTTCAATTTCACGCCGTTCGGCCTCTTTCTGTACAGGACGTCATCGACGAACTGGTACATAGTAGAGCGACGGGCTACTTTTTCCGCTTCTTCCTGCTCCTCAGGAAGTTCCCCTGTTTGGAGGAATCGGACGGTATGCTGTGCCCACGCTGGAGCCTGGGGCTCGACGGCGAGGACTAAAGGCATTTCCTCCGCTACAGGAGCGGCTGTCTCGACGGCAAGAGCTTGATGCTCTGTCGGAGCTAGCCGTCCTGTGGCGGGCTCAGTGTCTCCGGCAACATCCTTGCCGGCGGCTTCGGGGAGCTCGGCGGGAAAGTACTTGCCGGGCCCTGATTTTCTCCTCTTGTTCTGCTCTGTTGATGGATCAATGGATGGCTGAGTTAGCCGAAGCACAAAGGTACCTGGTTCCACAGGTAGCTTGAGGGCAGCGCGTTTTGACAGGTAATCGGCGATATCATTCTCCGCTCGGGGAACGTATTCTGCCTGTATACCGTCAAAACGCTCTTCCAGCTTTCTCACTTCATCGACGTAGGCCTTCATCAACGGGCTCTGGTAATCCTTGTTGACTTGCTTGACGACAAGTTGCGAGTCGCCTCTGACGACGAGTTTCTTGATTCCGAGGTCCGCCGCGATCCTAAGACCGGCAAGCAGCCCTTCATACTCAGCCGTATTGTTTGTTGACACCTCCCTGGGGAAGTGCATCTGGATCACGTACTTGAGGTGCTCTCCGGTGGGCGCGACAAGCAGTACGCCAGCCCCGGCGCCCTGTAAGGAGAAAGCTCCATCAAAGTACATGATCCAGTCGCAACTTGCCTCCTTGCCGGGGAGAGCAGTCTCTTGGGTTTCTTCGTCAGGCGTCACGGTCCATTCTGCAACGAACTCCGCCAGGACTCGGCTTTGAATCGTCGAGGTACTCTCAAACTTGAGGCCAAAGCTGGACAGTTCCAGTGCCCACTCTACGATCCTTCCCGTTGCGTCTGGATTGTGCAATATCCGTTGCAGAGGGAGGCGAGTGACGACAGTGATTTCGTGCGCCTGGAAGTAGTGACGCAGCTTCCTCGAGGCCATAAGAAGGCCGAAGAGCAGTTTCTGCACACCGGAGTACCTCGATCTAGCCCCCTGCAGGAGGGAACTAACAAAGTAGATCGGGTGCTGCATCATTTTCTTCTTCGGCGGCACTTCAATTGGCTGCGTCGTCTCGGCATCGGTGGCATCGGGCTCCGTCGCTGCTATTACCTCATCATCAATTTCTCTCTGCGCCACTAGTGCGGCGCTGACCACCTGGTTCGTTGCCGCCAGGTACAGCAGCAACGGTTCCTGTGGCCTAGGCGCAACTAGTATTGGCGCGGAGGAGAGGTACCTCTTCAAATCTTGCAATGCTGCTTCGGCTTCTGGCGTCCACTCCATCGGGCCCGCCTTTTTCAAAATCTTGAAAAAGGGAAGGGCGCGCTCGGCGGACTTGGAAATGAACCTGCTCATGGCGGCAACGCAACCAGCAAGCCGACGCACATCCTTGACTCGCTTGGGCGCTTCAATCTGCTCTATAGCTTTGATCTTGTCCGGATTGGCCTCTATCCCACGCTGTGACACAAAGAACCCGAGAAGCTTGCCAGACGGGACGCCGAAGACGCACTTCTCAGGGTTCAGCTTGAGATTGATCTTGCGTAGGTTTGCAAATGTTTCTTGTAAATCTGATATGAGGGTTGCCCTGTTCTTGGTTTTGACCACTATATCATCCATATAAGCTTCCATATTTCTATGGAGCTGGGGTTCAAAACCAATCTGGACCGCCCTTGCAAACGTTGAACCAGCACTCTTCAACCCGAAAGGCATCCGTATAAAGCAATACGTACCACATGGGGTGATGAATGCCGTTTTCTCTTCATCTTCCCTTGTCATGAAGATCTGGTGGTAGCCGGAGTAGGCATCGAGGAATGACAACAGATCACACCCAGCTGTGGAGTCAACAATCTGGTCGATGCGCGGCAACGGGAAGGGGTCTTTGGGACAAGCCTTATTAATATCTGTGTAATCAATACACAGCCTCCACTTCCCATTTGCCTTGCGCACTACCACCGGATTGGCCAACCACGTTGGATGGAGCACTCCTCTTACCAAACCCGCTGCTTCCAGTTTCCGGATCTCCTCTGTGATGAACTCTTGTCGTTCCAAAGCTTGCTTTCTGACCTTCTGCTTGACGGGCCGCGCATGAGGACAGACAGCAAGGTGGTGCTCAATCACCTCCCTGGGAACGCCGGGGATGTCGGATGCTTGCCATGCAAACACATCGACATTCGCCCGCAGGAAGGTGACGAGCGCGTCTTCCTATTTGTCGTCAAGGGTGGAGCTTATGGTAAAAGCTCCTCCCGTGCCGTCCTCCTTGACAGAAACCTTCTTGGTTCCCGGCGGTGTGGCCCTGGACTTCTTGTTTCTGTCGGCGGAGCTCTCTGGCACGTCCTCGACGGGAGCGCTACACTCCGAAGAGGTGCGCTTGCCGGAGTGGGTGCCTGAGGTCTCACCGGTCTTCTTCTTTTGCCTTCCCGGGGCTCCAGCGGCAGGAGCAAGCGCCTTAGCAGTGGCGGCTGCTGCAACTGCTTGTTGGTAGAGTTGGTCAGCGCAAATTAGCGCATCCTTCTTGTCTGATGGGACGGTGATGATCGTCACAGGCCCCGGCATCTTCAGGGTGTTGTAGGCGTAATGTGACGCCGCCATGAACTTGGCCAGCGCTGGGCGGCCAAGGATCCCGTTGTAAGGCAAGGGGATCTTGGCAACGTCGAACACAATCCTTTCTGTCCTGTAGTTCAGATCACTCCCAAAAGTCACGGGCAACGTGACCTTTCCCTTTGGTTGACTTCTTCCCGGGTTGACCCCCTGAAACGTGCCCGTCTCTTCGAGGTCTTCATCAGGAATCTGCAATTTCTCGATCACGGCAGGCGAGATTAAGTTCAGACCGGCCCCGCCATCGACTAGCATCTTTGTCACCTTGAGGTTGCGTATTGTTGGTGAAACCAACAATGGCAAGCACCCGACTGCAGTAGTGTGATCAGGGTGATCCTCAGTGTCAAAAATGATAGGTGTGCTGGACCACTTCAACGGCCTTCGGGCATCAAACGACGGTTCTGCCGCTGTAATCTCACGCGCCCACTGTTTAAGCTGGCGGTGAGAGGTATGCAGCGAGGCGCCGCCATCGACGCACATGGCCTCTGTAGCTTTCTGAAATTCTTGGTCACCAGACTCATCGTCCTCTTCGTGATCATCGTCTTCTGGCTTTTTGTCACGGCCCCGGGCGGGCCTCTCCTGCTGTTTATCTTTGCCGCGATGGCCTGCCTGGCCGTTACGCTTCTTGCCGGACCCCTCAACACCGTCCTGGCTTTTCTCCTTGTCCCGCCTCTCATATTCATCCCTCTGCTTCTTAGCAAGGAGCTCAACCCGTCGGCAGTTCTGGAGATCATGGCCTTTGGTGCGATGGATCTTGCAGTATTGCTTGTCAGAGTTTCCTGGCTTCTCGGCAGCCGCCAAGGCCCGGCATGCGACACATCCGGCAATTTCCTTGCCGGGGTCATCTGCCTTGGTTTTCTTGGCGGAGCCGGCGTCGTCAGATAACCTTTGCACTTCCTATTGCGGCGCCGACCTTTCTTCATCGGGGCGGCAGTATCTTCATCTAAGGAGTCGGTTTCCACGCCGGCATCTTCGCCGGGGTACTTCCTTCCCTCTTCAGCTTGGGCGCATCTGTCAGCAAGAACATAGAGTTCTGCCACATCTTTCACCTTGTTCAATGCCAGTTCTTTGCGCATCTTGCGGTTACACATGTTCTGATGGAACGCGCTGATGATGGCGGCAGGGTGAACATCAGGAATATTGTACTGTACCAGGCTGAACCTCTGTATATACTTGCGCAGACTCTCGCCTCCCTTCTGGGGAATGACATGCATGTCGCTTGCTTGGACATGGGCTTGGTGACCTCCAGTAAAGGCGCCCACAAACTCATGGCACAAATCCGACCAGGAGGAAATAGAGTCTACCGGCAAGTGCATCAACCACGACATGGCGTTGGGTTTAAGAGCCAATGGAAAGTAATTCGCAAGCACCTTATCGTCGCGGGCTCCGGTGGCTTGCATCGCGATGGTGTAGATGCTGAGGAACTCAGACGGGTGAGTCTTGCCATTGTACTTTTCGCCAACGTCAGGTTTGAAGGTGCGGTGAGTGGGCCACTGGAATTGCCGCAGCTCACGGGTAAAAGCCGGACAGCCTACCTCGTAAGGTAGGCCTCCAGGGCTCTCCGGGGCCGGGTGGTTCACAGCAGGCCCTGCTCGCCTGTCTGACTGGTGGCGCGCTCCGCGCCGGCGCTCGATAGTGGTTCAAGCGTCTTCATGGGCTCGTTCTCGAAGAACTTGGCGCTGGTCATAGTGGGTCCGCGGGTCAGACGATGCTATGGAGATGTCGTCGCCCGCGACGACGCGACGAGCCGGCGTCCGCGGTACCGGATGGGGAAGAGGTGAATGCACCATGGTCGCGGCGCCGCCGGCTTTTCCGCCACTGGTCCGCGGGACTCCATCGGAGCGTCGACCCGGGGGCCCCAACGGACTTGGTTCGTCTTTGTTGGCCACCGCAACAACGCTTCAGATAGTGGCTCTCCATTCGTCGAGTTTCCCTGTAGTGGGAGGAAAGTCGAGGAGCAACTGCGTGCGCGCCAGGGCCTCTGCTGGCGTCGGTGGCGGCGAAACCTACGCGGATCGTGACGCGCTTCGACTTCTGACCATGTCAGAAGGAGCTCTATCACGACCCTGCGGTCGCATGCCGTTTTCACCAACGCCTCGGCGAGTGGGCATGTATTCTTCGTCCCGGGAGTGGCACTCGGGGCTCTTCCCGTGGCGACGCCCGGGATCTTCGGCATGATTACGTCGTACGTCGCGCGCTGCCTGGGAGGAGCGCGCTGTTGGCGCCGGCGTGGGAGACTTGGAGGTCCTTGCGTTGCCTTCAGGCGGGGCGGCGATGACCTTGGAAGGCCCCGCTCCACCCGCGAAGGGCTTGGCTCCGCCTTTGGATTTGGCGACGTGTGGCCCGTTACCAGGCGCACAAACATCGCCGCCTCCCAAACTCTGGCTGCTGGGATGGTGTTGGTGTTCGCGAGCAGCGCCCCGGGTCCTTTCTGCGACCGGTCCGCTGCTCGCCCGCGTCGGGACGGGCTGTCCGGCTTCCGACTGGCCAACCGCCACCGTCGTCTTCTTCTTGGGCGCCATGATGATGAAGAAGCGCCGAACTAACTGCTAAAGCCGATTCTCACAACTACGCCCCCTACCTGGCGCGCCAAAGATGTCGGTGGGAACGACACCTATGGGATCACAAGAATCCCTACTGTGGTTAGCGGGGCGCGGGGTCGTGAGAAGAGCGGATCTAACAGGTAGCACACGGTTCGTTTATCCAGGTTCGGGCCGCGAGGATGCATAAAACCCTACTCCTGCTTTGGTGGATTGTATATCTGTGTTCTTGAGCTAGCTATGGGGCGTGAGGAGCTCCAAAAAGCCGAATCCTTCTCCTGGTCGCCTCGGGCCTCCTTTTATAGAAAAAGGGGTTGCCATAGTGGCACACAGGAGGTGGAAAGGGTACAGTGATGCGAGGTTATCCCTCGCATTACATGACAAGGCGCATTTAATGCGTCTTGCTTAGGTGTCCTTGCTTTATCGGGGACGGGGGAGAGATCTGTCTCGTCCGTCGCCGCTCCTTCTTGTGTCGACACGCGCCCTGGCCAGCGACGCCTGCGATGCCACGTAGGTAGGCAGGCAGCTGAGGTGGCGCAGTGGTGGGTCTTCACGAAGATCTGCATGCCGCCACGCAGGTGCCTGCCCAGCTGGTTGGGTCGGCAGCTGCATGCATGCGGTGGTGGAGGTTTAGTCGGCGTGGGCCTGATGGTGGCCCTGCGAGTGTCCTCGGTAAGGGCCTTGCCGGGGCCCCGGCAAGGGTCTTGCCGAGGCGCCTGCTGTCATCCCCGGCAAGGCACTTGCTGGGGGCCTTGTGGTCTTCCTCGGCTAGGATCCCGCCAAGGGTTGTCGTCTCCTTAGTGCGTATCTGATCTTGAATGTCTTCACAAAGATCTGCATGCCGCCACGGGGATGTCTCCCGAATCCTTGCCCTTTGGGGGCAGTGGACTCAAGGGTGATTTGCTCCGTAGGCGCGGGACGAGTCGCCGCGGCAAGGGTCTTGCCGGGGCTGCTAGAACTGTCTCCCGGCAAGGATCTTGCCGGGGGAGTCCGCTTCGTCCCCTTTGCTCTTCGTGGTTTTGGCCTTGGCATCGTAGTTCTCTTGAGCTTCGGTCTTACCCTGGCTCACCTCCCTTGCCTTGCTTGGTGTGGTGGTGCCCGTGGCTCAGACTGCCCGTGCACAGTTATAGGGGTACAAAAAGTGTACCCCTCTTTTTGTACACCGACACCTCTATTGCAAGCATCCGCAACTACAGCAAAAGTATTAAGGTAAACCTAACCATAGCATGAAACATATGGATCCAAATCAGCCCCATACGAAGCAACGCATAAACTAGGGTTTAAGCTTCTGTCACTCTAGCAACCCATCATCTACTTATTACTTCCCAATGCTTTCCTCTAGGCCCAAATAATGGTGAAGTGTTATGTAGTTGACGTTCACATAACACCACTAGAGGCTAGACAACATACATCTTATCAAAATATCAAACGAACACCAAATTCACATGACTACTCATAGCAAGACTTCTCCCTTGTCCTCAGGAACGAACATAATTACTCACGAAGCATATTCATGTTCATAATCAGAGGGGTAATAATATGCATATAGGATCTGAACATATGATCTTCCACCAAATAAACCAACTAGCATCAACTACAAGGAGTTGTCAACACTACTAGCAACCTACTAGAACCAATCCCGGACTTTGAGACAAGAATTGGATACAAGAGATGAACTAGGGTTTGGAGATGAGATGGTGCTGGTGAAGATGTTGATGGAGATTGCCCTCTGCCGATGAGAGGAGCGTTGGTGATGACGATGGTGATGATTTCCCCCACCCAGAGGGAAGTATCCCCGGCAGAACAGCTTTGCCGGAGCTCTAGATTGGATCCGCCAAGGTTCCGCCTCGTGGCGGCAGAGTTTCGTCCCGAAAAGTTTCTCCTTATTTTTTTCTCATTGAAATACCTCCTATAGGAGAAGATGGGCATCGGAGAGCCACCAGGGGGCCCATGAGGTAGGGGGGCACGCCCTAGGGGGGCGACCCCACCCTCGTGAGAAGGGTGTGGGCCCCCTGGCCTTCATCTTTGGCGTGGATTTTTCTTTATTTCTTTTAAGACGTTCTGTGGAGTTTCAGGACTTTTGGAGTTGCGCAGAATAGGTCTCTAATATTTGCTCCTTTTCCAGACCACAATTCCAGCTGCTGGCATTCTCCCTCTTTATGTAAACCTTGTAAAATAAGAGAGAATAGCCATAAGTATTGTGACATAAAGTGAAATAACAGTCCATAATGCGATAAATATCGATATAAAAGCATGATGCAAAATGGACATATCACCGGACAGTCGACAATTTGATTTTTCTTTGTCTGGAACCGTGTCCAGAATTGCCTGGCCGATTCCTCTGGCTGCTAAATTATGTGGCTCAAGTCATCGACATTTGGTGGTCGCACATAAGTGCCCTGGAAGTTGTCGAGGAATGCGGCTTCCAGATCTTCCCAACAGCCAATGGATTCTGCTAGCAGGCTATTGAGCCAATGCCGAGCTGGTCCTTTGAGCTTGAGTGGGAGGTATTTGATGGCGTGTAGATCGTCACTGCAGGCCATGTGGATGTGCAGGAGCAAGTCCTCGATCCATACTGCAGGATCTGTTGTGCCGTCGTATGATTCGATATTTACGGGTTTGAAACCCTCTAGGATTTGATGATCCATTACTTCGTCTGTGAAGCATATGGGGTGTGCGGCGCCTCTGTAGTGGGCTATGTCGCGACGCAGCTCGAATGAGTCTTGTCCGCTGTGTTCGGCCCGACCGGATTTACTTTTACTGTATCCGGTGTGACGGTTATCGTCTCGCGTAGTGGCGCGCCCTCGTGATCTGTAGATCGATCTTGCATGTTTTGCTTTGTCCTCCAATACGTGTCGTAGGTCTAGCGTGATTCCCCGTGCCTTGTCATTTTTATTTGAGTGGCGTCAGGGTGCGGGCTGAGTTTTTGGCTGAAATGCCTCTCTATCACGGCCACGAGGTGGCCGATCAGCCGCGTCATATGCTGGAGATGTAGGTTTTAATGCTTCCTCCTCCAGTCGGGGTAGCAACCTACACTTTGGGTAACTCTTGGAGGGGCGTTCGAGTTCATATTCCTCGGCCGCAAGGACTTCAGTCCATCTGTCAACTAGCAAATCTTGATCAGCTTGAAGCTGCTGCTACTTTTTCTTAAGGCTATTTGCCGTGGCTATAAGCCGGCGTTTGAAGCGCTCTTGCTCGACGGGATCCTCCAGCACGACAAATTCCTCATCGTCGAGGCTTGCCTCATCTTCGGAGGGAGGCATGTAATTATCGTCCTCCGCCTCTCCATCTGCCGCTCTCTCGGGAGGGCTGGCTTCTCCATCCTCCTTCTCTAAATCTTGCTGGAGGGGTTTGTTGTCGTCTTCGGCACTGTTCGGAGTGCTATTATCTCCTGTGCCGGTGTCACCGCTTTTGCTTTGGCGAGACTTGGAGTGGCGCCGCTGACGTCGGCGCTTGGGTTGCTTCTTGGAGGGGTCATCCTCCGCTGTCTCGTCGCCATTGCCTTCTTTGGGTGTGTCCAGCATGTATATATCGTATGATGAGGTGGCTGTCCAGTGCCTTGTGGGCAGTGGTTTCCTCTTCGTGTCTCCGCATCGTTGTCCATACCATCGATGTCTTTGGAGTCAAGTCGAGCATGTCAGTTAAGTCGTCAACAGTGGCTACTAAGTGGGTGGTGGGTGGGCAGCGAATTTCTTCGTGATCCGGCATCCCAATCCTGCGGACATAGTTCGGCCAGGATCCTCCTGATAAGGAGAGGGACCTTAATGAGTTCAGTATGTCGCCAAGGGCGAGTGCTAAAAATATCCACGGAGGTAAACTCCATGATCGGCGCCCAATCGGATTCGCTAGGATGGCGCAGGCGGGTTCGGAGTCCGTGGCCAGAGAAGGATCCGGCAATCTGACACACGGCTCTTGTGCAGGGTAAGGTCGATGTCGGCTCGATCGCCGCTGAGGGTAAGGCCTTCCATGGCGGGGTCCATCCACCTGTCCATGGACGGCGCAACTGGCTCCGAATTGAGGGTCGGAGCGGCTGCCAGTGCGATCTCCTGAACACTGTCTGATGGTAGAGCTAAATCGTACTCATCCGTGACCGCGTGACACACAAGCAGAGGCTCGAATCCGTCGAAGATCAAGTCTCCGCGGATATCGGCCGTGTAGTTTAAGCTTCCAAACCTGACCTGATGGCCAGGGGCGTAGCTTCAATCTACTCTAGATGGCAAGCAAATTGGCCCGCAGTGCAAAGCCGCCGAATACAAAAATCTGTCCGGGGAGAAAAGTCTCACCTGGACTGCATCGCTAACGATGATCGAAGGAGCCATCAAGCCTGATGGTGATGACACAGAGGAACTCTCAATGAAAGCACCAATGTCGGTGTCAAAACCGGCGGATCTCGGGTAGGGGGTCCCGAACTGTGCGTCTAAGGCGTATGGTAACGGGAGGCAGGGGACACGATGTTTTACCCAGGTTCGGGCCCTCTTGATGGAGGTAAAACCCTACGTCCTGCTTGATTATTCTTGATAATATGAGTAGTACAAGAGTTGATCTACCACGAGATCAGAGAGGCTAAACCCCAGAAGCTAGCCTGTGGTATGATTGTCGGTTGTCCTACGGACTAAAACCCTCCGGTTTATATAGACACCGAAGGGGGCTAGGGTTACACAGAGTCGTTTACAAGGAAGGAGATCTACATATCCGTATTGCCAAGCTTGCCTTCCACGCCAAGGAGAGTCCCATCCGGACACGGGACGAAGTCTTCAATCTTGTATCTTCATAGTCCAACAGTCCGGTTGTTCGGATACCCCCTAATCCAGGACTCCCTCAATAGGGTCCAAGTCCTCTGGATCATGTTCGTTCCTAAAATCACGTTCCCGAAGGTTTCATTCCGTTTGGACCCCGTTTGATATTCTTTTTCTGTGAAACCCTAAAATAGGCAAAAAACAGCAATTCTGGGCTGGGCCTCCGGTTAATAGCTTAGTCCCAAAAATAATATAAAAGTGTATCATAAAGCCCAATAATGTTCAAAACAGGATATAATATAGCATGGAACAATCAAAAATTATAGATACGTTGGAGACGTATCACCCTCCACCCTTGTGGGGCCCACGTTGCTCCACCGACGTACTTCTTCCTCCTATATATACCTACGTACCCCCAAACTACCAGATACGAAGCCAAAACCCTAATTCCACCGTCGTAACTTTCTGTACCCGTGAGATCCCATCTTGGGGCCTTTTTCGGAGCTCTACCGGAGGGGGCATCGATCACGGAGGGCTTCTACATCAACACCATAGCCTCTCCGATGAAGTGTGAGTAGTTTACTTCAGACCTTCAGGTCCATAGTTATTAGCTACATGGCTTCTTCTCTCTTTTTGGATCTCAATACAAAGTTCTCCCCCTCTCTTGTGGAGATCTATTCGATGTAATCTTCTTTTGTGGTGTGTTTGTTGAGACCGATGAATTGTGGGTTTATGATCAAGTTTATCTATGAACAATATTTGAATCTTCTCTGGATTCTTTTATGTATGATTGGTTATCTTTGCAAGTCTCTTTGAATTATAAGTTTGGTTTGGCCTACTAGATTGATCTTTCTTGCAATGGGAGAAGTGCTTAGCTTTGGGTTCAATCTTGTGGTGTCCTTTCCCAGTGACAATAGGGGCAGAAAGGCATGTATTGTATTGTTGCCATCGAGGATAACAAGATGGGGTTTATTTCATATTGCATGAGCTTATCCCTCTACATCATGTCATCTTGCTTAAAGCGTTACTCTGTTCTTTTGAACTTAATACTCTAGATGCATGCTAGATAGCGGTCGATGTGTGGAGTAATAGTAGTAGATGCAGGCAGGAGTCGGTCTACTTGTCTCGGACGTGATGCCTATATACATGATCATACCTAGATATTCTCAGAACTATGATCAATTATGTCAATTGCTCAACAGTAATTTGTTTACCCACCGTAATACTTATGCTCTCGAGAGAAGCCACTAGTGAAACCTATGGCCCCCGGGTCTATTTTCCATCATATTAATCTTCCGTCAACAAGCTATTTCCTTTTCCATTTATTTTGCTTTCTTTAATTTGCATCTTTATCATAAAAATACCAAAAATATTATCTTATCATATCTATCAGATCTCACTTTCGTAAATGACCGTGAAGGGATTGACAACCCCTTTATTGCGTTGGTTGCGAGGATTTTATTTCTTTGTGTAGGTTCGAGGGACTCGTGCGTGGCCTCCTACTAGATTGATACCTTGGTTCTCAAAAACTGAGGGAAATACTTACGCTACTTTGCTGCATCACCCTTTCCTCTTCAAGGGAAAACCAACGCAGTGCTCAAGAGGTAGCAGTACCCCGTCTTCACCACGAGTTTATGCAAGCGGGATCAAAAGCTCCATAAAAGGGCTGTGAACACCGGTGAGCCGGCAATTCCCCGTTATTTGTGTTGGTCTGAGCAGCCCATTGTGTGGAGTCGTGAGGATCACCCGCCCCGGGTTGATAATCCGGGTCACTTGGCTTTGGTGGTAGCGCCTCAAGTTGGAGGATATAAATTCACTAAGGTACTCATGGACGGAGGGAGCAGCATCAATATCCTTTATTATGAAACCTTCCGTCACATGGGGTTAACAGATAAAAATCTTAAGCCGTTGAACACTGTCTTTCACGGTGTGGTGCCTGGTAAGTCGGCATACCCAGTTGGAAAAATAGTTCTGGAGGTTGCATTTGGGGATGATTATGATTCTAGGTCTGAGACGTTGACCTTTGAAGTGGTGAAGATCAAGAGCCCTTACCATGCCATGTTTGGACCGGCTTATGCTATGTTTATGGCAAGGCCTTGTTATGTTTATCTACAGCTCAAAATGCCGGGTCACAAGGGGACCATCACGGTGCGTGGAAGCCGGAAGATAGCTTTGGAGTGCGAGGAAGGTGATGTAGCCTATGCTGAGTCCGTCTGCGCAACAGAGGAGTTGAAGTTTTACAAAGATAATGTTGACCCGACTGATATAACATCTTTGAAGAAGCCAACTACGGAGCATGATCCGGTCTTGAAGTTTAAGTCGGCGGATGACACTAAGCTAGTTGATTTCATTTCTGGCGATTCATCCAAGCAGTTCAGCGTCAGTGCTAATTTGGATCCAAAATAGGAAAGCGCACTCATCGAGTTCATCCATGAGAACCGGGACATCTTTGCATGGAAACTTTCGGACATGCCTGGTGTACTGAGGGAACTCGCTGAGCACACTCTTAATATTGACCCGAAGTTTAAACTGGTTAAGCAGTTTTTTCATTGTTTTAATGAAGAGAGGCGTAAAGCCATTGGTGAAGAAGTGGCCCGGCTCTTGGCGGCTGGGTTCATTGTTGAAGTTTTTCATCCTAAGTGGTTGGCTAACTCGGTACTAGTGCTTAAGAAGAACGACACTTGGCGTATGTGTGTGGATTACATGGATTTTAACAAGGCTTGTCCGGCTGATCCTTTTGCTCTTCCCTGTATTGATCAAATTATTGATGCTACGGCGGGCTATGAGCATTTGACCTTTCTGGATGCGTATTTGGTTATCATCAGATCAAAATGGCAGTTAAGGACCAGGAGAAAACAACTTTCATTACTCCATTTGGAGCCTTCTGCTATGTGTCCATGCCTTTTGGGCTCAAGAGTGCCCAGGTGACTTACCAACGGTGTGTGCAAAATTGCCTTCATAATCAGATCGGGCGTAATGTTCATGCCTATGTGGATGACATTGTGGTGAAATCCAGAGAGAAGGAAACCCTGATTGATGATCTGAAGGAGACCTTTGATAATCTCTGGGTTTATAAGATGATGCTTGATACGTCTCCAACGTATCTATAATTTTTGATTATTCGATGCTATATTATATTCTGTTTTGGACATTATTTGGCTTTATTATAAACTTTTATATTATTTTTGGGACTAACCTATTAACTGGAGGCCCAACCCAGAATTGCTGTTTTTTTGCTTATTTTAGGGTTTCGAAGAAAAATAATATCAAAGGGAGTCCAAACGGAATGAAACCTTCGGGAACGTGATTTTCGGAACGAACATGATCCAGAGGACTTGGACCCTACGTCAAGACATCAACCAGGAGGCCACGGGGTAGGGGGCGCGCCTACCCCCCTGGGCGCACCCTCCACCCTCGTGGGCCCCCTGTTGCTCCATCGACGTACTGCTTCCTCCTATATATATACCTACGTACCCCCAAACTACCAGATACGGAGCCAAAACCCTAATTCCACCGCCGTAACTTTCTGTATCCACGAGATTCCATCTTGGGGCCTGTTCTAGAGCTCCGCCGGAGGGGGCATCGATCACGGAGGGCTTCTACATCAACACCATAGCCCTTCCGATGAAGTGTGAGTAGTTTACCTCAGACCTACGTGTCCATAGTTATTAGCTAGATGGCTTCTTCTCTCTTTTTGGATCTCAATACAAAGTTCTCCCCCTCTCTTGTGGAGATCTATTTGATGTAATCTTCTTTTGCGGTGTGTTTGTTGAGACCGATGAATTGTGGGTTTATGATCAAGTTTACCTATGAACAATATTTGAATCTTCTCTAAAATTTTTATGTATGATTGGTTATCTTTGCAAGTCTCTTTGACTTATCGGTTTGGTTTGGCCTACTAGATTGATCTTTCTTGCAATGGGAGAAGTGCTTAACTTTGGGTTCAATCTTGCGGTGTCCTTTCCCAGTGACAGTATGGGCAGCAAAGCACGTATTGTATTGTTGCCATCGAAGATAACAAGATGGGGTTTATATCATATTGCATGAGTTTATCCCTCTACATCATGTCATCTTGCCTAAAGCGTTACTCTGTTCTCTTGAACTTAATACTCTAGATGCATGCTCGATAGCGGTCGATGTGTGGAGTAATAGTAGTAGATGTAGGCAGGAGTCGGTCTACTTGTCTCGGACGTGATGCCTATATACATGATCATACCTAGATATTCTCATAACTATGCTCAATTCTATCAATTGCTCAACAGTAATTTGTTTACCCGCCATGAATACTTATGCTCTCGAGAGAAGCTACTAGTGAAACCTATGGCCCCCTGGTCTATCTTCCATCATATTAATCTTCCAATACTTAGTTATTTCCTTTTCCTTTTATTTTACTTTGCATCTTTATCATAAAAATACCAAAAATATTATCTTATCATATCTATCAGATCTCACTCTCGTAAGTGACCGTGTAGGGATTGACAACCCCTTATCGCGTTGGTTGCGAGGATTTATTTGTTTGTGTAGGTACGAGGGGCTCGTGCGTGACCTCCTACTGGATTGATACCTTGGTTCTCAAAAACTGAGGGAAATACTTACGCTACTCTACTGCATCACCCTTCCTCTTCAAGGGAAAACCAACGCAAGTGCTCAAGAGGTAGCAAGAAGGATTTCTAGCACCGTTGTCGGGGAGGTCTATGCAAAAGTCAACATACCAAGTACCCATCACAACCCTTATCTCCCGCATTATATTATTTGCCATTTGCCTCTCGTTTTCCTCTCCCCCACTTCACCCTTACCGTTTTATTCGCCCTCTCTCTCTCTATCCTCCCACTCTTTCTCTATTTGCCTATTTTTGCCCGTTTCTTGTCTGCTCGTGTGTTGGGTTGCTTGCTTGTCACGATGGCTCAAGATAACACTAAATTGAGTGACTTTACCAATACCAACAACAATGATTTTATTAGCACTCCGATTGCTCCTCTTATCGATGCTGAATCTTGTGAAATTAATGTTGCCTTGCTGAATCTTGTCATGAAAGATCTATTTTTCGGCCTTCCTAGTGAAGATGCCGCTACCCATCTAAATAGCTTCGTTGATTTGTGTGATATGCAAAAGAAGAAAGATGTGGATAATGATATTGTTAAATTGAAGTTATTTCCTTTTTAGCTTAGAGATTGTGCTAAAGCTTGGTTTTCTTCTTTGCCTAAAAATAGTATTGATTCATGGAATAAGTGCAAAGATGCTTTTATCTCTAAGTATTTTCCTCCCGCTAAGATCATCTCTGTTAGAAACGATATTATGAATTTTAAGCAACTTGATCATGAACATGTTGCACAAGCTTGGGAGAGGATGAAATTAATGATACGTAATTGCCCTACGCAAGGTTTGAATTTGTGGATGATTATACAAAAATTTTATGCCGGATTGAATTTTGCTTCTAGAAATCTTTTAGATTCGGCCGTGGGAGGCACTTTTATGGAAATCACTTTAGGAGAATCTACTAAACTCCTAGATAATATTATGGTTAATTATTCTCAATGGCACACTGAAAGATCTACTAATAAGAAAGTGCATGCGATAGAAGAAATTAATGTTTTGAGTGGAAATATGGATGAACATATGAAATTATTTGCTAATAAAAGTGTTTCTTCTGATCCTAATGATATGCCTTTGTCTACTTTGATTGAGAATAATAACGAATCTATGGATGTGAATTTTGTTGGTAGAAACAATTTTGGTAACAACGCATATAGAGGAAACTTTAACCCTAGGCCGTATCCTAGTAATTCCTCTAATAATTATGGTAATTCCTACAATAATTCTTATGGAAATTATAATAATATTCCCTCTGATTTTGAATCTAATATTAAAGAATTTATTACTTCACAAAAGAATTTCAATGCTTTGATTGAAGAAAAATTGCTTAAGATTGATGAGTTGGCTAGGAACGTTGTTAGAATTTCTCTTGATGTTGATTCTTTGAAACTTAGATCTATTACACCTAAGCATGATATCAATGAGTCTCTCAAATCCATGAGAATTTCCATTGATGAGTGGAAAGAAAGAACCGCTAGGATGCGTGCTAAGAAAGATTGCTTTATAAAAGTGTGTTCTTCTAGTTTCCATGATAATAAAGATGAAGATCTAAAAGTTATTGATGTGTCCCCTATTAAATCTTTGTTTTGTAATATGAATCCTGGTAATGATGGGACTGAATATGATCCACCTTTACCTAGAAGGCGTTCCAAAAGTTTGGAGTCTTTAGATCTTGATGCTAAAATTGTTTAAAGTGGGATTGAAGAAGTCAAAACTTTAAATATTGATGAACCCACTATTTTAGATTTCAAGGAATTTAATTACGATAATTGCTCTTTGATAGATTGTATTTCCTTGTTGCAATCCATGCTAAATTCTCCTCATGCTTATAGTCAAAATAAAGCTTTTACCAAACATATCGTTGATGCTTTGATGCAATCTTATGAAGAAAAACTTGGGTTGGAAGTTTCTATCATGGAACACTTCCCTAGAAAGAAAATTAAATTACCTTATGAATCTATTATGAGAGCCACTTATGAATTGCCTACCAAAGATGGAAACACCTAGATCTATCCTTGCTTTTTATGCCTAGCTAGGGGCGTTAAACGATAGCGCTTGTTGGGAGGCAACCCAATTTTATTTTTATTCCTTGCTTTTTTCTCTTGTTTAGTACTCCCTCCATTCCAAAATATAGTGCGCTCGCGCTTCCCGAGGTTGAACTTTGACCATAAATTTAACCAACAAGACCAACTGCGGCGGGAGAAAAAATTATATAATTAAAAACTTCTTTCAAATACGAATTCACTGATATAATTTTTGCTCCCGCCGCAATCGGTCTTGGTAGTTAAATTTACGGTCAAAGTTGAAGCACGGGGATAGAGGAAGCACTACATTGTGGAATGGAAGGATTAATAAATAATTTATCTTGCCTCTGTTTTGGTTGTGTTTTTTGTGTTTAATTAGTGTTTGTGCCAAGTAGAACCGTTGGGAAGACTTGGGGAAAGTCTTGTTAATCTTGCTGTAAAAAACAGAAACTTTAGCGCTCACGAGAACTGCTGCCATTTTTATTTGGAAAGTGATATTTCGTTAATTTTTTTCAGATGATTAAGTGATAAATTACTCACGTCCAGAAATTTATTTTATAATTTTTGGGGTTCCAGATCTTGCGTTAGCTACAGATTACTACAAACTGTTCTGTTTTTGACAGATTATGTTTTACATGTGTTGGTTGCTTATTTTGATGAATCTATGGCTAGTAAAATAGTTTATAAACCATATAGAAGTTGGAATACAGTAGGTTTAACACCAATATAAATAAAGAATGAGTTCATTATAGTACCTTGAAGTGGTGTTTTGTTTTCTTTCGTTAACGGAGCTCACGAGATTTTCTACTTTAAGTTTTGTGTTGTGAAGTTTTCAAGTTCTGGGTAAAGATTTGATGGATTATGGAACAAGGAGTGGCAAGAGCCTAAGCTTGGGGATGCCGATGGTACCACCAAGATAATCTAAGGACACCTAAAAGCCAAAGCTTGGGGATGCCCCGGAAGGCATCCCCTCTTTCGTTTACTTCTATCGGTGACTTTACTTGGAGCTATATTTTTATTTACCACATGATATGTGTTTTTCTTGGAGCGTCTTGTATTATTTGAGTCTTTATTTATTAGTTTTCCACAATCATCCTTGCTGAACACACCTTTTTGAGAGAGACAGACATGATTCAGAAATTATTAGAATACTCTATGTGCTTCACTTATATCTTTTGAGTTATATAGTTTTTACTCTAGTACTTCACTTATATCTTTTAGAGCACGTCGGTGGATTTGTTTTATAGAAACCATTGTTCTCTCATGCTTCACTAGATTATTTTGAGAGTCCTACAAAACAGCATGGTAATTTGCTTTAATTATTTGAGGCATTCAAGATTAAATAAATAAAAAAAATTCTTATGAGTGTGTTGAATACTATGAGAAGTTTGAAACTTGATAATTGTTTTGAGATATGGAGATGGTGATATTAGAGTTGTGATAGTTGAGTAATTGTGAATTTGAGAAATGCTTGTGTTTAAGTTTGTCTCATAGCATGCACGTATGGTGAGCCGTTATGTTAAGAAGTCGGAGCATGATGTATTTATTGATTGTCCTGCTTATGAGTGGCGGTCGGGGACGAGCAATGGTCTTTTCCTACCAATCTAGCCCCCTAGGAGCATGCACGTAGTACTTTGCTTCGATAATTAATATATTTTGGAATAAGTATGTGAGTTCTTTATGACTAATGTTGAGTCCATGGATTATACGCACTCTTACCCTTCCACCATTGATAGCCTCTCTAATACCGCGCACTTTTCGCCGGTATCATACACCCACCATATACCTTCCTCAAAACAGCCACCATACCTACCTATCATGGCATTTCCACAGCCATTCCGAGATATATTGCCATGCAACTTTCCACCGTTCTGTTTATCATGACACGCTCCATCATTGTCATATTGCTTTGCATGATCATGTAGTTGACATTTTAGTTGTGGCAAAGCCACTATTCATAATTCTTTCATATAAGTCACTCATGCATCATTGCTATCCTGGTACACCACCAGAGGCATTCATATAGAGTCATACTTTGTTCTAGTATCGAGTTGTAATCATTGAGTTGTAAATAAATAGAAGTGTGATGATCATCATTCATAGAGTATTGTCCCAAATAAAAAAGAGAGAGAAAGGCCAAAGAAAAAAAAGAAGGCCCAAAAAAGGGGCAATACTACTATCCCTTTTCCACACTTGTGCTTCAAAGTAGCACCATGATCTTCATGATAGAGAGTCTCCTTTGTTATCGCTTTCATATACTAGTGGGAATTTTTCAGTATAGAACTTGGCTTGTATATTCCAACGATGGGCTTCCTCAAAATGGCCTAGGTCTTCGTTAGCAAGCAAGTTGGATGCACACCCACTTTGTTTCTTTTTGTTGAGCTTTCATATATTTATAGCTCTAGTGCATCTGTTGCATGGCAATCCCTACTCACATTGATATCTATTGATGGGCATCTCCATAGCCCGTTGATACTCCTAGTTGACATGAGACTATCTTCTCCCTTTTTGTCTCCTCTACAACCACCATTCTATTCCACCTATAGTGCTATGTCCATGGCTCATGCTCATGTATTACATGAAAATGAAAAAGGTTTGAGAACATTAAAAGTATGAAACAATTTCTTGGCTTGTCATCAGGGTTGGGCATGATTTGAATATTTTGTGTGGTGAAGGTGGAGCATAGCTAGACTATATGATTTTGTAGGGATAACTTTCTTCGGCCAAGTTATTTTGAAGAGACATAATTGCTTAGTTAGTATGCTTGAAGTATTATTATTTCTATGTCAATATTAAACTTTTGTCTTGAATCTTTAGGATCTGAATATTCATGCCACAATTAAGAGAATTACATTGAAATTATGCCAAGTAGCATTCCACATCAAAAATTCTGTTTTTATCATTTACCTACTCGAGGACGAGCAGGAATTAAGCTTGGGGATGCTTGATATGTCTCCAACGTATCTATAATTTTTTATTGTTCCATGCTATATTATATTCTATTTTGGACATTATTGGGCTTTATTATACACTTTTATATTATTTCTGGGACTAACCTATTAACCGGAGGCCCAGCCCAGAATTGCTATTTTTTGCCAATCACTACAAGAAATATGTCAACTAGTGACCTTCTGTCAGTGACCCTGGAAGAATTGGTCATAGATCTATGACCATTTGAGACCAATTGGTCAAAAGCTGTTCGGGGGGGGGGGGGCTCCAAACCCTAAACTATAACGACCATTTTGGTCAGAAAGGTCGTAACTTCCTTACACGAAATGGTCATAAAGCAAATAGCACAGGCCCGCTGCCTTATTTCTAGCTGATCATGACCAATATAGATGGTCATAACCTTGTAAATTGTGGTGGGTTGCTATGACTAGGCGCCACCTCATAAATTTTGCCCATGTGTCATGTCCATGTGGCAGTTTTTGCCCTAGGTTGTGAAGCAACCTATATTTCTGTCATTCCCAAAATTCCCAAAACAATCTCATAAATTCTTTGGGTCATGTGTTCATCAAATATGTAAAAATCCTTCCTTGCCTAGTTCAAAACTGATTCAAAAATATTCAATTTCCTGTTCTGTTCACAACAGCACTTTATGAAGGAAGTGCTATTTATATATTCTTGATTATCCTCGAAATTTCTGGGCACTCTTTCCTATCCAAATCATTGCCTCATGACAAAATTCAGCTCCATTTGCCTAGCAAATCTTCCTCGGCAAATTTCCAAAGTTTTTGTCCACCTAGAAGCATTGTGAAGGAAGTACCTTTTTATATATCCAAATTGTATCAATTTTCTACAGTGCTTTCCTAGGCCCAAATAACCATCCTCCACCAAATTTTAGCTCAATCCATTCATTATTTCGAGCCCAACTTCAACATTCATATTTTTGTGCAGTGTGATACTTTGCAAAGAAAGTACCACCTAGGATCCTTCTTTTGACATGAAAAATTGTGAAAACATTCTTCTTAGCAGATGATCGTCCTCAGCCAAAACTCACGCCCATTGGCCATGTGCATTTCCTGTACCGCTAATTAAACACTTGGCTGCTAATTCATCTTTGAGCATAGGTCGGTCTCCTCGTGAGATTCTTCTGTTGTAATTTTCTTCCTAGCACCTACATGGGGAGTGCACAACCCAATAGACATGCTTGGGCCTCCCAGAACGCATGTCAACGCCAAGGTCACGCGGCGGGCATGCGAGTTTACGCGTTTTGGATTTGAGGCCCTGGGCCACCATACAAACATCAACATATCACCACCAAACCATGTATTTATGCTTAAATAGATACTTATGTAACTAGAAATGATTTTTGGAAAAAATAAAGAGAAAACAATAAGGTAGCTGCAGTTCAAATTTGACCCGCTTCCTACTGAATCATCAGAAATTTGTCTTTTTCACCAGAGGTGGATCAAAACTTTTGACACCCAACCATTTGTTTAATTTTGCATTAAATATGTCCTAGTATTTTAGAAAAATTATTTGGTACAATTTTGCAACAAATATATGGTAGGTCCTTCACAAAAAACTCATTTCGGGTACTCGAAAAATGGAAAATGAATTTTTGGTGCAAAGAAAATGAAAACTCCCTTAGGCAACATTGTTTGGAATTACAAGATGCACCCTTGTGCACAATATGAGATCATTTGAACAAACTATGTCATGAATGTGGCCATAAGATTGATCATTTGGCTTGAAAGCCATGAATCTTCACGCATTATAGCTCATTTCTGTGAAAACCTTTTTAAAATAATTGTTGTATTAAAAGTTTATTATTTTTCCTGGAAACTTGGTCACATATAATGACACAATGCGAAGGTTTTCCATTTTTTTGAATTTTTTATGCCCGTTTCAAAATGTGGTCAAAACGGCGGGCTTGACCGTTCCTAGCTAGTGGTTGAATCTTGGAAAACTTTTGATGTAAATAGATACTTATGTAACTAGAAATGATTTTTGGAAAAATAAAGAGCAAACAATAAGGTAGCTGCACTTCAAATTTGACCCGCTTCCTACTAAATCAGCGGAAATTTGTCTTTTTCACCAGAGGTGGATCAAAACTTTTGACACCCAACCATTTGATCAGTTGTGCATTAAATATGTCCTAGTATTTTATAAAAATGATTCGGTACAATTTTGCAACAAATATATGGTATGTCCTTCACAAAAAAACTCATTTCGGGCACTGAAAAATGGAAAATGAATTTTCCGTGCAAAGAAAATGAAAACTCCCTTAGACAACATTGTTTGGAATTCCAAGATGCACCCTTGTGCACAATATGAGATCATTTGAACAAACTATGCCATGAATGTGGCCATAAGATTGATCATTTGGCTTGAAAGCCATGAATCTTCACGCATGATAGCTCATTTATGTGAACACCTTTTTAAAATAATTGTCGTATTACAAGTTTATTATTTTTCCTGGAAAGTTGGTCACATATAATGACACAATGCGAAGGTTTTCCAATTTTTCTATTTTTTTGAATTTTTTATGCCCGTTTCAAAATGCGATCAAAATGGCTGGCTTGACCGTTCCTAGCTAGTGGTTGAATCTTGGAAAACTTTTGATGTTTTTTTGATTAAATAGATACTTATGTACCTAGAAATGAGTTTTGGAAAAAATAAAGAGCAAACTATGAGGACAACTGCAGTTCAAATTTGACCCGCTTCCTGCTGAATCGGTTGGAATTTGTCTTTTTCGCGAGAGGTGGATCAAGGCTTTTGACACCCAACCATTTGGTCAATTGTGCATCAAATATGGCCTAGTATTTTAGAAAATTGATTTGTTCCGATTTTACAAGAAATATATGGTAGGTCCTTCACAAAAAGAACTCAATTCGGGGACTCAAAAAATGATTAAATTGATTTTTCGTCCAAAGAAAATGAAAACTCCCTTTGTCAATATTGTTTGCAAATCCACGATGTAAACTTGTGCAAAATATGATATCAGTTGAACAAATATTTGATAGGACTCTCACAAAAAAACTCATTGTGAGCACTGAAAATTGGAATGAATTTTGTTATCTTGAATCGATCACGACCAATTTATATGGTCATAAGGTCATCAAATGGTTTGCTACGTTCTGATTGGACCATGAGCATATCATGCGGATCACGCATCAACCACCGTCGGATGCTTCCGGATCCAACGGCCCAAACCCTCCCGAGCCGAAACCCTAGGTCTGTCCTCATGGACATTTTTCACCCACCCCCCCCCCGCCTCCATTCTTTCTGTCTTTCTCTCCCTCCCCCCTCAGATCCTCTCCCCTCTCCCTCGATGCAGATCCCCCTCGTCGCCGCCACCCACCCCTCGGAACCTCGCTGCCACCCACCTCCGCCATCGCCCTCACTCTCCCCTCGTCTCCCTCGTCCTCGACCAACCTCGCCGCCAAGCAGGGGCTGGGTTGTCGCCGCATGTTGTTCCTGCGGGTTGTCGTTGCGGGGGCCGGCTCCCATGATTTGATCCAATCCTCTCCCCCGATCCCACCTGCCGGCGGCGACCTCCTCTCAACCAGCCCCCTCGCCGGCCTCCAGATCCAACCCAGCAGCTACCAGCTCAGGCCTAACCCCTACCCCGTGGCCATGGCCATGGCAGGGCGAGCCCGAATACCTACCCCATGGTGGCTAGGGTTTCGGTTGCCTCCAACCCGATCCGGCACGCGCGTGCGTGCTTTGATGCACGGCGCTTCATCCTCCTGATTCCCCATCGTCTCCCACCGCCACCAACCACAAACCAGACGGCAGGTACGGGAGGAGGAGAGCGGCGGAGAAGATGGTGTCACTGAAGCTGCAGAAGGGTCTGGCCTCGAGCGTCCTCAAGTGCAGCAAGGGCAAGGTCAACGAGATCTCCATGGCCAACTCTCGTAAGAGCCCCTCTTCCCCCACCCCATCCACTCTCCCTCTCCGCGCGTCTCGATTATCCCTGAGGTGGTCATCCGCGAGGCTTAGGTTGTTCGAGGCGGGTAGGGCGATGCTTGCTCGCGCTACGCCCGCTCATAGATCGGATGAACAGCCTCGTGTTGCCGGGATGAGTGTTCTTCGGGTAGCTGCGTATTTAGACGAAACATCATATAGATGACCACTCTATGGGTTTGATTTTCTGCTGAGCTACCGTGATAGCTATGGGACTGTGATGTGCCACTTTGATGGTGTTTCCAATAGCAGATGAATTGGTGATTCATGTAGATGCTTCGTTTAGATTGAGTCTCCTCACATGCTCTCAACTTATATTGCCTACTTTACACATCTCGCAGTGTGTTAGTGTTAAATTCACTAGCTTGTATGCGTAAACTGCTGAATTTGGTAGTACGAATCCATATAGTTTGTGCATACAGTTCAATCTTATGGGTGTCTCTTCATGTGATGAATGGGTTTCCTCTATGGGGCCCTGGTAAACTGCAAAACATGTACAACAAGAGTTTGACCTAGTTTAAGAAATCCTTCTTGCACTTGTAAGGCCTACTAACCTATCCATAGTACAAGTTTAATCATAAGGAACATGTTTCTCCATTAACTTAACCATGGTAACTCAAGTTGTTCTACTGATGAAGCTAATAGAGTTGCTTGTTCTGTTGTTCCTTTACCTTCACACTAAATTTGGTTGGTCCCAGTTATAGTTTGCTTCGATTTTTGGTGTGATTTCTTAGCAAAGCTAGCATGTTGCCGTCGACAGGTGAAAGAAACTGACCGGGAGGTGCTGCTTCCGGAGGAAGGCTATCAGGAGGTGCAGCTGGGGAAGTACTACATCGACGAGCCTATCAAGTCCCCGCTTGATGTTTTGCCTGAGTTGGGACTGCAAATGAAAGGCCTTTGATTACCCGAAACCTAGGTACGTTTTGGGCAGCGTTTATTTAACAAGTACTGAACTTACTGATGTTAGACTACTAGTGTTGATCTGTCACTCGTATCACAAGTAGAAATACCTGATGTTAGACTGTCCTTGTTTGGGTAGATTATGTTGGTTTAATGGTTATGCTGTTTGATGCATAAAAGATCTCTAGGTTATTTATATGATGATCCGTTCTAAATTTTTATATACCAACAGAAATGTGATTTGAGATGCAATGCACCCCTTTATCTAAATTCATTATCCACACTATAATATTTCCTTCAGTTTACAGTCTGTTTACTTTGTATTTTGATTATATTAGATTTTAGTTGGTTTCAGAATGTCTGTTTCATGGTCTTTTCTGATAATGGAAGAACTTATATTAATCGGATGCTTTATATATGTCCCTAGATGTCCTTATGCAATACCTGATATGATAACATGTACTTATGCAATACCTAATATGATGCTTGTGCCTCCCCTCTTCCTCTGCTCTCTTGTTCTCTCTCTCCCCCTGACCCCTTCTTGTCTCGTTTATGAAGGTTGGCCATGCCGGCAAGCGACCAGGCCGACGCTTGGAGAGGAGAGGAGGGCCTTCTCCTGACAGTGTAGTCGCCGGCCTTGTCCCACTCGAGGAGGAGGAGCAGGAGGTGCGCACCTAGCCACCACAGTCGCTGCCGTCAAGGGCTTCTTCCACCTGGACCTCGAAATCCACGGCGCCGTCGTCCAGCCACCCAACTCCCCTCCATCCCCTCTCCCCTCCTTGTTTCGTTCGATCTAGCAGCCATGCATTTGGGTTCCTCAAGGCTGCATAATTACTTTACTTTTTATGGATCCAATAATTTTGTTTGCTACAAAATGCCCCTGCACAGGATGTGCAGCAAGCCTTCCAATCTGCTTGTTTCGTTTTTGTTAGTGTGTGTATGTTCAAAATGATAGGCGCCTACCTTGTATCTTTCTTTATAGATACCATTCTAGTGTGGTAACATATGATTTACAGTTGCCTGTTCATGATGCTATACAAACTCTGAAAATTGGTACTTCAGTCAAATGTGCTTCCTTTATGAACAATTGTTTCTACTTCTCCATCCTGGAAACCGATTGCATGTAGATGGGTCTGGGTGTGTAGCTCTGCTGTTGTGTTACTACTGCTGTGGTTTATGTTGACTGAAAATGGGCTGCTTTGTTTCAGAGGAGCGCCGCTGATCTGATACTGCGGGATCTGCAAAATAACCCTGAGATGTGGCTACAAGTGGTGCACATCCTATAGAACTCCCAGAACCTCAACACCGAGTTCTTTCCATTCAAGTAAGCTTCTGCTCCAGAATGTTTTAATTTCAGTAGTTTACAAGGATGTTCTCAACTGAATGAAGGTTGATCGATGCCATGGTTGCAGCTGATCTTTGATTAGACCATGCATGTTTTGCATTCAGTACTGCCAGCACTCGCCATTAATTACACTCTATTGTGGTTCACCGGTTATATTAGGAAATGGCGCTGCTAATATTTTTCTTGTCGAACTCGTAACCGGTTTTAAGCGGTTAAAATGCCCAGTTGCTTCGTATCCTACTGGGCCATCTTTGTTTGTGTTTCCCTATTTATTTCATAGTCGACCAGTTCTGCCCTTGCCAAACATGTATGTTCTGCACCAAGGAAACATTATATCCTATTTTGTGTAATGGCAATTGACAAACAAATGCACATCAGAGCTAATACTAATGATATTATTGTTCATACCATTGCTCTTCAGCATACGTGTCATTGATACTTCAGCATAAATTAGATGTTTGCTTGATCAAAAGCTTTTGTGCATGAATCTGTTCGTTAATTTGTATTCTTACAACTGAGATACAACATGATACTATGTGCATAAATTTGTTTGCATTTCTTGATGTCATTTCTAGTACCAAATTGCAATCATATGACATGTCTCATTCTAAAAATGAATATGTAGAGATTCTTCATGATTTAGTCCCTAGCTACTTTCTATATTTGTTTTTATTTTGCTTCTAACTCTTTTGATTTATTGGTAGGTGCCTTCGTTCAGCCTGTACAAACATATCCAGAAATGGTGTTTCCTCTCACTTAAGAAGCTCCAGCCTGAAAGTGAAAGTGAAAAAGTTAGGAGTATAGTTGTAATAGTTATATGTTGTGATAGTATCACATGTAATGGTGAAATGAATTATGTAAAGATTGTGCTCTTAGCCAAAATTGGCATGTGGTTTGAAAATTTTCATTTTTTGCTGTTCTGACTGAAATAATTGTGTGGAAATTGAAACCTGGTTTGTCTTTAATTAGAACCTGACAAGTGGGACCTAATAGTATTTGGCATCTAAAATGGGCATTTTCCAAATAATATTCGTAGGGAAGAAACTAAAAATTAAGGAAAGGGACTGTAAAAAGGCCGAGGCCCAATTGAGAAATAGATGTGACCCAAAAAAGAATTAGTCTAAAAAAGGATCACGCCCTGGAAATAAAAAGGCTGCAATGTTGGGCTTGGCCCATGAAGTCAACCGAAAATTAATAGGAAAAAATATAGAAAGGCTGAACTGTTGGGCTCGGCCCATGTAAAACACCTAATCGGACCGGGCTGAATCTTATCAACGACCTTTTCAATTGGTCGCAATTTTTCCACGTCAGATTGCCACGTCGGATCTGACATGGCCTGAGCAGACAGCCAGTGACCAAAACAAAATGTCATGGGTTCAATGACCTTCTGTTTTGGTCGTAAACGTCTACGACCTTCTCACAGAGAAGGTCGTTAATTTCAGTTTACGACCGCCAGCTTTTGACCTTCTGTAGGTCGCAAATGAAAAACTATGACCTTTCAGCGGCCAATAGTGAGGGTCACAAGTTGACATATTTCTTGTAGTGAATTTTAGGGTTTCGCAGAAAAAGAATATCAGACGGAGTCCAAAAGGAATGAAACCTTCGGGAACGTGATTTTCGGAATGAACATGATCCAGAGGACTTGGACCCTACGTTAAGACATCAACCAGGAGGCCACGAGGTAGGGGGCGCGCCCTCCACCCTCGTGGGCCCCCTGTTGCTCCACCGACGTACTCCTTCATCCTATATATACCTACGTACCCCCAAACTACCAGATACGGAGCCAAAACCCTAATTCCACCGCCGTAACTTTCTGTATCCACGAGATCCCATCTTCGGGCATGTTCCGGAGCTCCACCGGAGGGGGCATCGATCACGGAGGGCTTCTACATCAACACCATAGCCCTTCCTATGAAGTGTGAGTAGTTTACCTCAGACCTACGGGTCCATAGTTATTAGCTAGATGGATTCTTCTCTCTTTTTGGATCTCAATACAAAGTTCTCCTCCTATCTTGTGGTAATCTATTTGATGTAATTTTCTTTTGTGGTGTGTTTGTTGAGATCGATGAATTGTGGGTTTATGATCAAGTTTATCTATGAACAATATTTGAATCTTCTCTGAATTCTTTGATGTATGATTGGTTATCTTTGCAAGTCTCTTCGAATTATCAGTTTGGTTTGGCCTACTAGATTGATCTTTCTTGCAATGGGAGAAGTGCTTAGCTTTGGGTTCAATCTTGCGGTGTCCTTTCCCAGTGACAGTAGGGGCAGCAAGGCACGTATTGTATTGTTGCCATCGAGGATAACAAGATGGGGTTTATATCATATTGCATGAGTTTATCCCTCTACATCATGTCATCTTGCTTAAAGCGTTACTCTGTTCTCTTGACCTTAATACTCTAGATGCATGCTGGATAGCGGTCGATGTGTGGAGTAATAGTAGTAGATGCAGGTAGGAGTCGGTCTAGTTGTCTCAGACGTGATGCCTATATACATGATCATACCTAGATATTCTCATAACTATGCTCAATTATGTCAATTGCTCAACAGTTATTTGTTTACCCACCGTGAATACTTATGCTCTCGAGAGAAGCCACTAGTGAAACCTATGCCCCCGGGTCTATCTTCCATCATATTAATCTTCCAATACTTAGTTATTTCCTTTGCCTTTTTATTTTACTTTGCATCTTTATCATAAAAATACCAAAAATATTATCTTGTCATATCTATCAGATCTCACTCTCGTAAGTGACCATGTAGGGATTGACAACCCCTTATCACGTTGGTTGCGAGGATTTATTTGTTTGTGTAGGTACGAGGGACTCGTGCGTGGCCTCCTACTGGATTGATACCTTGGTTCTCAAAAACTGAGGGTAATACTTATGCTACTCTGCTGCATCACCCTTTCCTCTTCAAGGGAAAACCAACGCAAGTGCTCAAGAGGTAGCAATGCTTAACCCGTCCAAGTGTGTGTTTGGTGTGCCAGCTGGTAAGCTTTTGGGTTTTCTGGTTTCTAACAGAGGCATTGAAGCTAACCCAGAGAAGATCAAGGCCATTACTTCTTTGGCTAAGCCGGCATGTATCAGTGATGTTCAACGTCTGGCAGGTCGTATACGGCCTTAAGCCGGTTCATAAGCCGGTTGGGTGAAAAAGCTATACTGTTGTACCAGATGATGAAGAAAACAGATCTGTTTGTCTGGGGTGATGCGGCTAATCAAGCATTTGAGGACTTGAAGAAACAGTTGGCTGAGCCGCCCGTTCTGGCTGCTCCCATTGATAAGGAGCCGTTGCTGTTATATGTGGCTGCCAACAGCCGAGCTGTCACCGTAGCTATTGTGGTGGAAAGGAAGGAGACAAGCAAGGAATATCTGGTTCAATGGCTGGTTTACTATATCAGTGAGGTCCTTATTGAGTCCAAACAGAGGTATCCACATTGGCAGAAGATTGTGTATGGGGTTTTCAAGGCCAGCCAGAAGCTCAAGCCGTATTTTTTGGGTCATCCTATCACTGTGGTTAGTTCTACCCCCTTAGGAGATATCATTCAAAACAGAGAAGCCACAGGTCGGGTAGCCAAGTGGGCCATTCAGCTTGGGCCTCATGGTTTAAAGTATGTGCCCTGTACAGCCATCAAGTCTCAAGCACTTGTGGATTTTATCGATGATTGGACAAAGTTACGGACGCCCGAGGAGAAGCCGGACAACACGTATTGGACTATTCACTTCGATGGATCTAGGCAGTTGGAAGGCTCGGGGCTGGAGTTGTATTAACTTCCCCACGAGGTGACAAATTTTCTTATATTCTCCGCTGATGTTACCTTGTACTAACAATGCAGCTAAGTATGAGGCCTTGCTCCATGGTCTTCGGATGGCTAAGGAGATGAGTTTAAGCCGGGTGCGGTGTTTCGGTGACTCAGATCTCATGGCTCGGCAAGTTTCTGGCACTTGGGATTCTAAAGACCCACTCATGGTGGCTTACCGACGAGAGGTTGATGCTATTATGGGTCACTTTAAAGGTTATCAAGTTGAACATGTTGATCGCGGGAAAAATGAGGTGGCTGATGCTTTAAGCCGGTTAGGGTCTCAACGTAAGCCGGTGCCACCTAACACTTTCCTGGATATTCTGCATAACCCTTCTGTTAAATTACCTACACAGGAGGATTTGGCTATTCCTGACCCGGAAGCACAACTGGTGGCAGCTCTTCATATCTATCTATACCTATACTAATTCTGGACTTCCAAGAAATTCCCACGTTAATTAGAAATTACTGATCATTAATCTGATGGGACCGAGTTATAATGGTGCGGATTCACCCATATAATCCTTGCAATCTGAGAAAAAGCCAACATATCATAGCTATAAAAAACCAATCTAGGGTAATAGACCACAACCGTATAAAAATCCAATCTAGGGTACCTGTCAAAAAAGCAATCTATTGTATATACTACTCCTAGAAAACCTCACGATCGATCCTTCCCAAATAATCCTCACACAAAAAACTTGACGACCTCTTTCCTCGGTTCTACCGAAAAAAACTGCCATCTTATAACCTATCCTCTCGAAGCAATCAGAATAACCAAAAGGAATCTCTAAGCCCTTTGAAAAAAGAAATCTCTAAGCAATTATCCTCTCAATGCGAATCCCATGCAATTCGTTGGTGTGTGTATTATTGTTCCTGCGCAACCATGCCTTCCTCGGTCGCCACCTAGGCCCTCCTACCTCTCCGTTCTTTTTCTATCCAAGGAATCCAATCGGCTGGAACAAGGACCATGGCGTTGTGAAGGCAAGAGGCAGCCGCTAGCTGGCTCCTCCACGCGTGGCTGGGCTGCTAAACTGATAGATCGGAGAACGCTATGTGTGTTCCTGCTTCTCCCTGCTTAAGGAGCGTCAACAGGAAAGATCTGGGGCAGGGGATATCGGAGGAAGACGAGATTGGGAAGAGGATTGGATAGAAGATGTTGTTGGGGTTGCTTCTCATGGTGGGAGGGCATGACGATCGACGAAGGAGGTTGGGGCGGATTGGATGGGGCAAGAAGAACTTAGGTTGGGCATATGCTGCTACAAGTGGCTGCACTAAGCGAAATCGATTAGGATGGATACTCCTAACTGACTGCGGTCACCGTCCAATCAAGATGCATGAAGCAATGAACTCAAATCATACAACTTATCTGGGGAAGGCGTTCACGTGAGTTCCATGTTCTTTATTATGCTGATGGTGATTATCTTCCTAATGAGGCTCTTCATGAGTCTGGACAATTTCCAATGCCTACCGGAAGTCAAGATCAACAAGGATGTCAGCATGTCTTCTTGAACAAGACCTGGAGCAGCGACTTCACAGAGAGCAGTCTGTAACAAGGTCAGACATGCCCATGAGCCTGCATGGCTAAATCTATCTAGCATGTGTTGACTGCCAAGATATGTCATCAAGCAGGTTGGATTTACACAACATTGGAAGCATCAGTGGAAGGAAGAAATACATATGTTACGTGTGCGTACTTACATATGTACGATGCTAGATCAGCCTCTTTCTGAAAGTCGGCTTTCTTTGTTGCTGAACAAGTCCCATCACGCTCCTTCTCTCTCTACTACTGCTGCTAGCTAACTCCGATGATCTTCTCCAGCTTTTTCCAACGTATTCTGAGATGGCACCACTGAGCTGAAGCTAAACCATGTTTATTGGGTTCTACAAGATAGCGGCGATCACACATGGCGGTCAGAGACAAACCATACTTTTTGGAGGACTGCCACTAGAGTTGATATCCGATGGTTGGAAAAAGAATACAACATCCTTTTGTCCAGAGTTAATATCATCTGTGGTTCGCACTCAAGAAAGGTACTCACTGTTTTTCATAGATGCACAGTTCTATCTATGTAGCTATTTATGGATGAAACTGATTACGTGTTACATGCACGACTCATGTCTATGTATTTTAGACACTGCTATTTTTTAGAAGATGGTAACATTGTCTGTCAGATCTTTTTATTTGTTAGTTTCTTCCGATATAATTTTATTTTTATTCCAATTTTCAAATAGATTATTTTCCAAAAACAAATCAAATCCCTCTAATGTTTCTGAAATTCCTGTTTTTTGCAACATGTAAATGTCCATTGCGTATATATGTAGGATCATAAAGTATTTTATTGGAATAATGTTTAAAGTTAGGGAGTAGACATCTAAATGTACAGTTTTTGTGGAACTTCAAGAAACATTTTTCTTTATTTTTTAGCTGAGCTGAAAGGAAGCATTGAGGGTTTCCACCCAATATCATCATATATTAATGTCGCTGAGTAGTAGAAAGTGGAGTTGTCAACCACACAAAGTTTTTAATTGCACTATTAATAAAAGGATAAAGATAGTATTTTGGTGATGAAAGATTTTTAGAGCAAGCCATGTTACCAATTAGTACATATATAACAATGCATGTACTACCATCCGTTGATGCGTGGAGATCAGGTTACAATGGCAACATTGACACTATTGTTTTTACCCATATATTTATCAACAATTTCATTTTTCTATTCAGGGTTGATCTATAATTTCCCTTTTTCCTTTGAGTGCTTCTGGCAAATTTGAAGATCTTCATGTGTCGGCTTCACATGCGTTATGTTTCTCTGCTGCACATTCATGGCAAGGACACACGGCCCATTGATGCTTAGGGGGTGGAAGCATGACCACATGACTAATGGAATAGTACATAAGAATGGAGCTAATCAATTTTGTGAAATTATCTATGAGGAAAGCGGATTTAGCACAGGAGATGTTCACACATCTTGAACTAAACGGCTGCAATCCAAGGGTATCGACGATGATGACCATCAACACCATGGCGCTCTTTAGCTCAAATGGTTATATGATAGAAAGCACTTAGATCCTATATAAAGTTATAAACGCACTTAGAGATTACATTAATTGACAAGCAATATTTGGCTTTTGGGTACACCTCTGAAAATGTTACGCAAGAACAACTCGCAGTTCAGAAAATATCATATGAAATACCCTTTTTGTGTACTAAATAATCTCTATGTAGTAATTAGAACAATGATATATTTCATATATAATTCTTAGATATTTGTGAAACAACATTTTGGTTAATATAACTACTAGACTGACCAGTAGTTGGCATTCTGTCTTACCAATAAGTAGCTGACTTTTCTACAGTAAATCAGTGTTGATACCATGAACCCGTCAAAGTGGCCTCTAAATATTTGTTGATGATTAGATGACATAAACCCAACACCCAACTACCAACAATATGAAGGTATTTATCCTTATAACTCATGATTAACTTGAGACACAATAGAAGATAAATAAGTTGATGAAACACAACGAAGAATCTTAGGTTTTGTTATGCACTTAAATTAGCTAACACAGTTATTATATCCTCAGAAATTCTTGAATGTCATATGTCATGCTTCTATGGTCCAATGGGAAATAGTGTCATGGATCGACCAAATTTGTACGTAGGGATATCATCCTCATATATATTTCTACAATTAGTTTATACAAGCCTCAAAATCACTGATTTCCAATAAATGTTCTCTCTTTTCGCTCTCTATGTTCTCTTCCTTCAATTTTTTTGTATGCAATGACTTTGAAACTGAAAAGCATGGACATAGCAAAAATAAATTATAATTAATTTTTTGGATACATATCGGATATACAAAGCAGTAAGGTTAATGGAAACAAAATACAATAATAGCAAAAGATTTAAAATACATTATTCAAATCATATTTTGTCACTTAGAATTGAACTACTAAGAAAAAAGGCTAACACCCTACATGTGCTTCATGCTGAAGTGGATGGATAGGTGTTTCACTTTCTTCCTTTCATGATAGATATTATTTATGCAAAAAATACACAAAACTTATTGATTAGCCTGTGCGAATGCACGGGTTGACGACTAGTGATTCCTAATTGGACAGTTCCATATTTGGCTTATATGACCCGGGATGAGTTACCTGAGGATGAAACTTTGGCCAGACAGATAACCCGGCGGTCTAAGTCAGTGACTATTGTCAATGGAGAATTGCATCACCGTAGTGTCACAGGGGCGTTTCAACGTTGTGTTTCTCCTGAAGAAGGTTGTGAGATTTTACGAGAGATTCATGAAGGGGGTTGTGGTCATCATGCCGGGTCTAAATCTCTCGTAGCCAAAGCTTTTCGTCATGGGTTCTATTGGCTGATGGCGCACACTGATGCGGAGGATCTAGTCAGTAGATGTGATGGTTGTCAGAAGTTCGCACGACGCGCCCATGTGCCGGCTCAAGAGCTAAGGATGATTCCAATTACTTGGCCATTTGCAATCTGGGGGCTTGATATGGTTGGACCTTTCAAAAGGTCCAAAGACAAAAAGACGCATCTCCTGGTGGCGGTCGGTAAGTTTACAAAGTGGATTGAAGCAGAGCCGGTCAGTAAATGTGATGCGGCAACAACGGTTCAATTCATGAAAGAGGTGATTTTCTGCTTTGGTTTTCCCCACAGTATTATAACTGATAATGGCACTAATCTATCCAAGGGACCATGGAGGAAGTTTGTCAACGTGAACACATCCGTCTTGATGTATCATCAGTGGCTCACCCCCAGTCTAATGGTCAAGCAGAGAGAGCTAATCAAGAGATCTTGAAAGGCATCAAGCCCTAGCTTATGGTTCCTTTATAGAGGACACCGGGTTGTTGGGTGGAGGAGTTACCTTCTGTGTTATGGAGCATCAACACTACCCCCAACAGATCTACGGGTTATACGCCTTTCTTCATGGTTTACAGAGCAGAGGCAGTTCTCCCCAGTGACATTCGTCATGATTCGCCTCGAGTGGCGGCTTATGTAGAAGCTGATAATGAGAAAGCGGTTCAGGATGCACTTGACTTGTTGTATGAGGAGTGTGACCTCGCGGCGGCCGTTTGGTGATTTACCAGCAAGATTTGCGCCGTTATCACAGCTGCCGGGTCAAATCAAAACCTTTCAAGAAGGGGACCTCGTGCTCCGGCTTGTCCAGGATCAGGCGGATATGCACAAGTTATCCCCACCTTGGGAAGGACCCTTTGTGGTCAATAAGAATCTGAACAATGGCTCATACTACCTTATCGATGTTCGAGACCACAAGGACTCACACACGTCGGAGGAGGAGACCAGCCGGCCGTGGAATATTGCTCATCTTCGGCCTTACTACACCTAAAGCCATCGGCTCTTGTGATGTACATATTTTGACGATGTATATATTATAAGGAATATAATAAAGCTGGCATCCCTGATAAATCAGGGCCTCTGTTGTTTCATTTCAAGAATAATGAGTCTTTGTCATTACAGAAAGATCACTTGGGAGCTTCCTGTCCAACATAGGTGTATTCACCAAAGAGAACATAGCGTTACTACCCTCTTGATCGGCACAATGCCACACTTATGGTCACTTGGGGGCTTCCTGATCGTATTCGAATCATAGATGTGAATATCCCTCTTGATCAGCGCAATGCCACACTTATAGTCACTTGGGGGCTTCCTGGTCGTATTTGAATCATAGTTGTGAATATCCCTCTTGATTGGTGCAATGCCACACTTATGGTCACTTGGGGGCTTCCTGATTGTATTCGAATCATAGCTACGAATATCCCTCTTGATCGGCGCAAGGCCACACTTATGGTCACTTGGGGGCTTCCTGGTCGTATTCGAATCATAGATGTGAATATCCCTCTTGATCGGCGCAGTGGCACACTTATGGTCACTTGAGGGCTTCCTGGTCGTATTCGAATCATAGCTGTGAATATCCATCTTGATCGGCACAATGCCACAATTACGGTTATTTGGGGGCTTCCTGCTCATATTCGAAGCATAGCTGTAAAACATCCCTTTTAACCATTTCAATACTAACACTTATGGCCGCAAGACACTTGGGGGCTTCCTGCTCATATTTGAAGCATAGCTATAAAATCCCTCTTGGTTCAACTCTTACAATATGAAAACTTTTGACTCTTTTGAGATTGGTGGTTTATGAAAACCTCGTTTTCTCGATTTGTATCCAATCTCTGTTTTTTGAGAATTTTTTGGAATTTATATATTTAGGCCATATGTTATTCATGCCATATAATCTTCATCCATGTGGATCATATTTGAAGCGTATCCAGAGTTTTAACCCACCAAGATGACAGATTATAAATCGCCAATATGTATTAAGGTGCTTGGAAGTATTATATTCCAAATCTTGGGAAATTACCTCTTACTACGCTGGTATGATGAACCGACAGCTTAATTGAATATCACAGGTATGATATTTCATATATATATATATATATATTTAGTCATGGTTAAACCGGCCCTGATTATGACCTATTTTAGTTGCCAGTGGTTTATATATGGTATCATGACCCGCAGCACGGTAAACCGTCGGGGCACTTGTGATTTACTTATGTGCAGGATAATGATAAAGCTCGTGATGCATAAATTGATGTTATCATAAGCATAAAGTGACACACTCTTTAAATGGAGGATCAAACGATGTAGCACAAAGCAAAGAACGTGCACGATGGCATGACACATCAAAGTTTACTAGCCTATTACATGACTCCATGAGCCAAACAAGATCAAGTGTTTTCAAAAGGATCAAATATATAAACCGCCCGGTGGATCATTCATCCTGGCCTTGCCGACTTGAGCCTTCTGGGTCATCCTTCTCCGGTTCTTCGTCCTCCTCCGCCGTTTGGAAGTTTGGTGTTGACCAATCAATGCCACGTAAGGCATGGAATTCAGCTTCATCATCAATAAGATTTGACGGGTCAACTTCAGGGGCGAAAGTGTGCTTACGAATTGGAGGAATCAGATCCATCACTTTATAAGCTGGCGTGAACATCTTCTGGTTATCTACATCATAAGCTGGCTGATATTTTGAGAGATTGGTTTCATCAGCAATTACTGTCGCATGAGGACGAATTTCTTTAACGCAGGCGGCGAAGTCTTGCTGATCAAAAGGAGTGCCATCTTCTTTCAGGCTTGGATACCCAGTAGCTACTTCGGCCGGGTCTAGCTTGGGTACCCATGCCTTGGCACGGCTCAAGGCCCTCATGGCGCCGGCTCTCACACATGACCGTTTTATCTCTTGAATCCTCGCAGGCAGAATTGACAATTTTTCAACACGTCGCTTAGCAGGTTGGGTCCTTGATTTGTTGGAGAAATTGTGGCTAATGTGCGTTGGGTTCCAGCATATAGCTGTTCAACCAGCGTATATACGGCTTTAAGCTTCACCGGCACGTCTTGATTCAGATTACTGCTCCTTGGACCCGTGTGACAATCATGGAAGTAATCAGTGGCAGTTTATATCATGACGGAAGAGATTTAATTACAATATTCACACAACGACTTGCCAAAGATAGCAGAAACCATCTGAGACACCTGGAGTTTTAAACCGGTAAGCTCAGAGGTCATCTTTTCCAGATCAGCTTCAGCTTTTTCGGCATGCTGTGTTAGAGCGTTTTTCTCTTCGGCCCAGGAGTTTCTTTCAGCATGAAAACCGGTCTTCAGCTTTTCCGTTTCCTCCAGACTAAACTTGAAATTTAAATCGGCTTTCCGGGTCTCAGACTCTTGAATCTCTAGCCGGGTCTTTGCATCAGCCAGTTGTGATTGAAGTTCAGCAGTGGCTTCCTGTACAAACACAGAGTTACAAACACACTTATATCCGGGTCACAGGAATATAAGTCCCAAGACTTTTGCAAGAAACAACACTTGGCACTTGGGGGCTAATGCCTACCGGTGAATTCTTCCTACATTGATTTATATGACTAAGTCCCAAGCACTTTGCAAGCAACGGTACTTAGCACTTGGGGGCTAATGCATATTTGTTCATATTTCATTACTACTTTATGATGACCCGCCAGTGCCATGGACAACCACAGCCGACTCATGGGAGCTACATGAGTAAGTTCTGATCTGTAAACACTAATAAGTACCGGTTTATTCATGCTGATTAAACCGGCCTTGGGGCTACGGATGCAATGTTGATCATTAAAATCCGGTTTAAGTAAAAAATGGCTTTTTGAAGGATTTTTTATCAAAAGATACTTTCTGCTCATTGCTATTCTAAAGTCTACAGCATATTCAATTCTATTCTACAAAGTAGACTTGGGGGCTGACAGGATATGCATAATGTATTTTAGCCGGGATTCATACCTCATATTTTTTATGCATTTGCTTCACCATATCAATTTCAATATCTCGGCTGGTATGTACTTGGTTGAGGTAGCCAGAGAGTATTTCACTGCTGCTCAATTGAGAATAATGGGTAACATCAAACCTCACTTTCCGCTTTTCAATAAATTCCTGTTTAGCGGAGTGTTGAGCCAACACAGTTGGATTTCCCGGCTCTGTAAAGCCGGTGCCAGTGATCATAACATCATCAGTATGAGTCTCTGATGGTTTAAGTGGGCTTGACAATTCTGTGTTCAAAGGGTTGAGTCTTATCTGGTCGCTGGAGAGGTCAGGAATTTCTGGTGCATCGTTAAGGTCAGGCTCATCGAGTGGTACCATGGAGGTATCGGATGCTGGAATTTGTTGTTCCGGCTCAGGAACTTTGGGGTCTTCAGCCGGCTTGATCACCTTTGCCCTCTTGTTAGGTTTGGCTTTTCCACTAGACGGTTCATGAGAGATCAGTATAAATATAAGAGCATAAGGAGAGAGAAAACAAAGAGATGTTACCCAAGGTGTCGTGGAATTGTCACGACAGATGTCCTAGTGAAAGGACTTAGTCGTGGAGCCATCGCAACTAGGAAGCTTAAAGGGGTTAATTGGAACAAAGGACACGAGAGGTTTATACTGGTTTGGCCCCTTGCGGTGAAGGTAAAGCCTAGTCCAGTTGATGTGGTATTGCTAGGTTTCGATGATGAAGGAGAAATACACACTAGCTTGGATCTCGATCTATTATTTCTTGCCCTGAGCTGCCGCCGAGTCGTCCCCTTATATACACGGGTTGATGCCCTGCAGCCTAGAGTCCCGGCCGGCTCATACAACGTGTCCGGCTCGGTGACAACTCTTACATGCCTTACTTTACAAGTCTTATTCATACATGGCGGTTTATACTTACGGGCCTTAATCCGCCTCTGGGTTTGGGCCTACTATAAGCCTTATCATAAACCGTCACCTTATATACTCTTCAGGCTTCCTTTTAAGTAACCCGCCATTGTGATTGACCCGGCCCCTCCTGGGCGGGTCATACCTGGTAGTCATATCCCCAACATTAGGCCCCAGGTTGATTTGAAATTTGTTCATGTCAATCTTCAACACTTAGACGAAATCCATCTTCCACTGCTTGTCAAAGCTCTGGAACCCGCCATGACGTCATCTTCAAAAAATTTGGAAACCCACCACAACGTCATCTTTAACGGATCCGTATCTTAAATGCCTTTTCGAAAATCGAGGCATCCATTTAGCTGGATAATCATTATTTTGGCCTTCCTCATTTTTCGCGCCTGCATGTTCACCTATCTCCTTATAAATAGGCACGTCTGGTCTTCCTCATTCTTCTTCTTCCTTCTCTCGCAACCCCTTTGTCGCTCGAGCTCCGCCACCGCTGCAGCGCTCACCGTCGTCCTCAACCTTGGCCACTGCATCACCCTGAGCTTGTTCAGAGAATGGCGGCGACCCTCCGCAACAGATTTGCATCCATAAGTTTTTGCCTTTCCGCACCTTAGATCCGCATTAGGGTTTGCAAGTTCGTTGGTGTTCTTCCCTGTTCATCATGGATTCTTCGTAGTTTCTCCACCGCATCCTATTTTGATCCAAAAGAAGCATGGAACTCCTGCGGTAGTTGTTTCTCATCCATTTCGGATGCTAGTAGATCCCCTTTTCTTGCACAAAGGCTTCCTTAGAACTGATGAACTCCTCTGCACTAGTTTTTTAGGTCTAGATTTATTTTCCTTTTTTGAACAATCTTGATCCAAAATAGTAGCAGCAGCCTGTGAAACTTGTTTATCTCAGTACTTAGTCATTTTTTGTTGTTGGCCTCCTTTTGATATCTTTAGTCATGGAGGCTTACCATGCCGGCTCATTTTTCCTTCATATATCATTAGCCCCTATTTAAGCCACCATTACACATCTGTATTGTAAACATTAACCTGTGATTCCACCATTTAATTTAAGCCGACAAATTACTTCCTTTTTAGCTCGTCTTCTCACCATGCCACCAAAGATGACGACAGTTTGCAATTGGGTCCCTTCCACGGTCACTGACTCCACTCTGAAGGATTTCATTACCATTGGATTTTTACCGGAGAATAACATTATGTCTTACCGCGCTCCTGACCCGGCCGAAGAAAGACCTCAGCCCAAGGACGATGAAGTCATTGTTTTTACTGATCATATGAACCGGGGTTTTTCACCACCCGACTCAAAATTCTTCAGAGATGTTCTGCATTTCTTCAAGCTTCACCCACAAGACCTTGGACCCAATTCCATATCAAACATCTGCAATTTTCAAGTTCTCTGTGAGGTTTATCTTCAAGAAGAACCCACTGTTGAACTCTTCAGAGAGTATTTCTATTTGAACCGCCAGAATGAATACACCAACGGCCCCAGCCTGGAACTTGGTGGAATTTCGATTCAGCGCCGACAGGGTGCTGTTTTTCCCTTAGTAGTCTTACCAAGCCATCCCAAGGATTGGAACCAAACTTGGTTTTACTGCAAATACACGTCGCCAGCTGATGAAAAACCAATGTCGGGTTATCGCGCGGAGCGTCTTGACTCTAAGTTTTTACTCCCTGGCAAGCTTACTGCCGCTGAACGTAAGAAGCTCATCCCAACCATCAAAAGGATTCAAGCCTTGTTGGGAAACGACTTAACTGGAGTTGACTTGATCCGTTGTTGGATCGCATGGCGAGTCATCCCTCTGAGCCGCCGCTCTGGCTTGATGTATAACTATGCCGGAGGACCAGATGACCCTCTGCGCCATAGTTCCTGTACAACTGACTGAAGAGGCCATTGTTGAAATGTCAACCACACTCGTAAACAGTAAATACGAGGACTGCAGTAAAGTTGGATTGAATCCTTTCTGCAATCTTAACCCGACACCAGAGATAAATCCCCTTGACCCCCTTTTTCCTTCAGTAGTTAAGTACTTGCATGACTTTTAACCTGTTATCTTCCTACAGGCCAAATCTGACTTTTGGAAGGCCAAATATGATCATGAAGCTGCCAAGAAGGCCAGATCCACCGCCATAGCCGCCAAGAAGACAACCCGATAATCTAAGAAGAAAAGAACTGCTTCTGATATGTTAAAGCTGGATGATGTTTCTGAGTCGGAGGTAGCCCTTGACTCTCTTGGCCTGCTTTTTAACAACCTTATTGACACTAACTATTGCGAGGATGACACGGGGGCCAGCCAGGCAGTAGAAGAAGAGGTAACTATTTCCTCCGACTCAGCCCCTTTCCCAAGACAGAAACCTCGACTGGTAACCCGAAAAGTAAGATGATGACCCACAAGTATATGGGATCTATCATAGTCCTTTCGATAAGTAAGAGTGTCGAACCCAACGAGGAGCAGAAGGAAATGATAAGCGGTTTCCAGCAAGGTATTTTTCGCAAGTACTGAAACAAGTGGTAACAGATAGTTTTGTGATAGGATAATTTGTAACGAGCAACAAGTAACAAAAGTAAATAAAGTGCAGCAAGGTGGCCCAATCCTTTTTGTAGCAAAGGACAAGCCTGGACAAACTCTTATATAGAGAAAAGCGCTCCCGAGGACACATGGGAATATCATCAAGCTAGTTTTCGTCACGCTCATATGATTCGCGTTTGGTACTTTGGTAATTTGGTATGTGGGTGGACCGGTGCTTGGGTATTGTCCTTACTTGGACAAGCATCCCACTTATGATTAACCTCTATTGCAAGCATCCGCAACTACAACAAAAGTATTAAGGTAAACCTAACCATAGCATGAAACATATGGATCCAAATCAGCCCCTAACAAAGCAACGCATAAACTGAGGTTTAAGCTTCTGTCACTCTAGCAACCCATCATCTACTTATTACTTCCCAGTGCCTTCCTCTAGGTCCAAATAATGGTGAAGTGTCATGTAGTGGACGTTCACATAACACCACTAGAGGAGAGACAACATACATCTCATCAAAATATCGAACAAATACCAAATTCACATGACTACTAATAGCAAGACTTCTCCCACGTCCTCAGGAACAAACGTAACTACTCACAAAGCATAAACATGTTCATAATCAGAGGGGTATTAATATGCATATAGGATCTGAACATATGATCTTCCACCAAATAAACCAACTAGCATTACCTACAAGGAGTAATTAACACTACTAGCAACCTACTAGCACCAATCCCGGACTTGGAGACAAGAATTGGATACAAGAGATGAACTAGGGTTTTGAGAGGAGATGGTGCTGATGAAGATGTTGATGGAGATTGCCCTCTCCCGATGAGAGGAGCATTGGTGATGATGATGGCGATGATTTCCCCCTCCGGGAGGGAAGTTTCCCCGGCAGAACAGCTCCGCTAGAGCCCTAGATTGGTTCCGCCAAGGTTCTGCCTCGTGGCGGCGGAGTTTCGTCCAAGAAGATGGCTTCTTATTTTTTTCCATCGAAAGACTTCATATAGCAGAAGATGGCCACCAGAGGGCCACCAGGGGGCCCACGAGGTAGGGGGCGCGCCCAGGGGGTAGGGCGTGCCCCCACCCTCGTGGGCAGGGTGTGCCCCCCCTGGTGAATCTCTTCCGTTGAGTATTTTTTATATATTGTGAAAACGTCTTTCGTGAAGTTTCGGGACTTTCGGAGCTGTGCAGAATAGGTCTCTAATATTTGCTCCTTTTCCAGCCCAGAATCCCTACTGCCGGCATTCTCCCTCTTCATGTAAACCTTGTAAAATAAGAGAGAATAGACATAAGGTGACATAATGTGTAATAACATCTCATAATGCAATAAATATCAATATAAAAGCATGATGCAAAATGGACGTATCAACTCCCCCAAGCTTAGACCTCGCTTGTCCTCAAGCGAAAAGTCGAAATCGAAAAATATGTCCACATGTTTAGAGATAGAGGTGTCGATAAAAATAAAATACGAACATGAGGGCATCATGATCATTCTTAGAACAGTAACTTACATAATTCTTGTCATATGATTTCTTATGCTAGAGTAATAGTTCAATCACAATTTCAAGTATGAATCGTAAACTTCATTGAAAACTAACAAACTATAATCCCTGTCATTGGAGCAATTGCAATTTATCACAACATAGGAAAGAGTCAATATATAAGAGCTTTTCAGCAAGTCTGCATACTCAACTATCATATAGTCTTTCACAATTGTTGACACTCACGCAATACTTATGGGTATGGAGTTTTAATCGGACATAGAGAAAGATAGGGGCTTATAGTTTTGCCTCCCAACGTTTTACCTCAAGGGTAATGTCAACAATAATAGTTCATGAAAACTCACATCCAATTAGCCATATATACCAGGATCTTTCCAACATACTATGCTTGCCGAAGGATAAAGTGTAAAAAGGAAGGGTGAAGATCACGATAACTCTTATGCAAGGTAGGAAATAAAAGTAGAAGATAAGCCCTTCGCAGAGGGAAGCAGAGGTTGTCATGCGCTTTAATGGTTGGATGCACAAAATCTTAATGCGAAAGAACGTCACTTTATATTGCCACTTGTGATATGGACCTTTATTATGCAGTCTGTCGCTTTTATTTCTTCCATATCACACGATCGTATAAAGCTTATTTTCTCCCACGCTAATAAGTCATACATATTTAGAGAGCAATTTCTTGCACCAATGACAACTTACTTAGAGGATCTTACTCAATCCATAGGTAGGTATAGTGGACTCTCATGGCAAAACTGGTTTAAGGGTATTTGGAAGCACAAGTAGTATCTCTACTTGGGGCAATGAATTTGGCTAGAATGAGGGGGAAAGGCAAGCGCAACCATGTTGGATGATCCATGACAATATAATTTATCTTAGATGTAAGAAAACATAACCCATTACGTTGTCTTCCTTGTCCAATGTCAACTCTTTAGCGTGTCATACTTTAATGAGTGCTCACAATCATAAAAGATGTCCAAGATAGTATATTTATATGTGAAGACCTCTCTTTATTTATTACTTCCTATTAATTGCAACGATGACCAAAACTATGGTTGTCAACTCTCAACAACTTTTATTCATCATACTTTTTCTATGTGAGCTCATTACTCTCCATAAGACTCACATGATCTCTTTGTTTCTTTTTATTTCTTTCTCTTTTCTTTTATTCCCTTAGGATCATGGCAAAATAATCAAACCCTTGACTCAACACTAATCTTTATTATATATATAGCTCACAGACTCGATTACATAGAAGAATTATAAAGCAAAACTCACAACTAGATCATACTAAGAACTTTTGTTCTACCAGATCAAGATATTACCAAAAGGATCGAACTAAGGAAAACGGTAAAGATAAAAGTGATGGTGATACGATACCGGGGCGCTCCCCCAAGCTTGGCAGTTACCAAGGGGAGTGCCCATACCAGATACTCAATTCTTCTTTGCTGGTGGAGACGGTGGTGATTTTGTCGATGGCATAGGCTTGTCGTCCTTCTTCCAAGGCATAGGCTCACCATCATAGAAGGATGACCGAGTCTCCTGAAACCTCAAATCTGCAGCCAAACTCATCCTCTTGAATCTATATTCATACTCGCAGTTTTGATTTTGCAGGTCATAGATCTGGGCTTGGAGGTGCTCGTTTTTCTCATGAAGCTTGAAGATCGCCTCCCCAATGTCCTTGACGTCTAGCTTGTGGTTGTTGGTGAACTCTGTGATCATAATGTGATTGGAATTGAGTCCACGCTCCACCATCTCCTGACACTTGAAAACTTCTTGCTCCGATGCCTCGAGCCTTGCCTCCGTGCTTCCGGTCTTCCTTGGTCCCTCGGCATCGCGGATGTGCAACAACCCCTCACGCATCTCAATGGTTTGAGGGTGTTGCAGCACTTCTCTGAGGTAGGGGTTGATGACCTTCTCGAAAAACTGGTCCTTGGGGGCGCTTGAAGACGACATGACAACCTGGATCTGTCAGAAAAACAGCTCAAAACAAAAACAGGGGATTTTTGCGTCATACGGGAGCCAAAACCCCCGGGAGATTATATAATGAATTTTTACCGACCAAAATACATGTCGTGTAAGAAAACGGAGTCCAAAAAGCGCACGAGGTGCCCATGAGGTGCCCACGTGGTAGGGGGCGCGCCCTCCACCCTCGTGGAGCCCTCATGTCCTTTCCGGACTGCTTCTTATTTTTCTATTTTTCTAAATATTCCAAAACGAAGAAATATTGCCTTAAAAACTATTTTGGAGTCGGTTTACTTACCGTACCACATACCTATTCCTTTTCGGAGTCTGAAATGTTCCGGAAAGTGTCCCTTATGTATTCCTCCGGGGTTATGGTTTCAATAACATTGGTTTCAACATTTATGGGATTACCTGAGGTATAATGTTTGATTCTTTGACCGTTCACCACCTTCGGATTTGTGCCTTCGAAGTTGTTGATTTTTATGGCACCGGAACGATAGACCTCCTCAATAACGTAAGGACCTTCCCATTTAGAGAGAAGTTTTCCTGCAAAAAATCTTAAACAAGAGTTGTATAGCAATACATAATCACCTACATTAAACTCACGCTTTTGTATTCTTTTGTCATGCCATCTTTTAACTTGTTCTTTAAACAACTTGGCATTTTCATAGGCTTAGGTTCTCCATTCTTCAAGTGAGATAATATCAAAGAACATCTTCTCACCGGCAAGTTTGAAATCATAATTGAGTTCTTTAATAGCCCAATATGCCTTGTGTTCTAGTTCCAGAGGTAAGTGACATGCTTTTCCATAAACCATTTTATACGGAGACATACCCATAGGATTTTTATATGCAGTTCTATAGGCCCATAATGCATCATCAAGTTTCTTGGACCAATTTTTTCTAGATCTATTAACAGTCTTTTGCAAAATTAATTTGAGCTCTCTATTACTCAATTCTACTTGACCACTAGACTGTGGGTGATAAGGAGATGTGCTACCTCTTGAGCACTGTGTTGGTTTTCCCCGAAGAGGAAGGGATGATGCAGCAAAGTAGAGTAAGTATTTCCCTCAGTTTTTTGAGAACCAAGGTATCAATTCAGTAGGAGGCTACGCGTGAGTCCCTCGCACCTGCACAAAATAAATAAATCCTCGCAACCAACGCGATAAGGGGTTGTCAATCCCTACACGGCGACTTACGAGAGTGAGATCTGATAGATATGATAAGATAATATTTTTGGTATTTTTGTGATAAAGATGCAAAGTAAAATAAAAGCAAAGTAAAAAAGCAAAGGAAATAACTAAGTACTGGGAGATTAATATGATGAAGATAGACCCGGGGGCCATAGGTTTCACTAGTGGCTTCTCTCGAGAGCATAAGTATTCTATGGTGGGTGAACAAATTACTGTTGAGCATTGATAGAATTGAGCATAGTTATGAGAATATCTAGGCATGATCATGTATATAGGCATCACGTCCGAGACAAGTAGACCGACTCCTGCTTGCATCTACTACTATTACTCCACTCATCGACCGCTATCCAGCATGCATCTAGAGTATTAAGTTAATGAAAATAGAGTAACGCCTTAAGCAAGATGACATGATGTAGAGGGATAAACTCATGCAATATGATGAAAACCCCATCTTGTTATTCCTTTTGATATTCCTTTTCTTCGAAACCCTAAATCAGGCAAAAAACAGCAATTCTGGGTTGGGCCTCCGGTTAATAGGTTAGTCCCAAAAATAATATAGAAGTGGATAATAAAGCCCAATAATGTCCAAAACAGTAGATAATATAGCATGGAGCAATCAAAAATTATAGATATGTTGGAGACGTATCAAGATGCAATTCTATGATTAACATCATATTTAGCAAGCATTTTACGGAAATCACCATGAATAAAATGTGAACCACCATCAGTCATTAAATATCTAGGGACTCCAAATCTTGGAAAAATTACTTCTTTAAGCATTTTAATAGAAGTGTTATGATCAGCACTACTAGTTGGAATAGCTTCTACCCACTTAGTAACGTAATCAACAGCAACTAAAATATGTGTATATCCATGTATGGCTCTCTAAAAAGGTGTGTATAGCAAGGATGATTGTGGTCAACTAAAAAGTAAAGACTCAAATCATACAAGACGCTCCAAGAAAAACACATATCATGTGGCGAATAAAAATATAGCTCCAAGTAAAGTTACCGATAGAAGTAGACGAAAGAGGGGATGCCTTCCGGGGCATCCCCAAGCTTTGGCTTTTAGGTGTACTTAAATTATCTTGGGGGTGCCATGGGCATCCCCAATCTTAGGCTCTTGCCACTCCTTGTTCCATAATCCATCAAATCTTTACCCAAAACTTGAAAACTTCACAACACAAAACTCAAAGTAGAAAATCTCGTGAGCTCCGTTAGCGAAAGAAAACAAAAGACCACTTCAAGGTAATGTAATGAACTCATTATTTATTTATATTGGTGTTAAACCTACTGTATTACAACTTCTCTGTGGTTTATAAACTATTTTACTAGCCATAGATTCATCAAAATAAGCAAACAACACACGAAAAACAGAATCTGTCAAAAACAGAACAGTCTGTAGTAATCTGTAGCTAGCGCAGGATCTGGAACCCCAAAAATTCTAAAATAAATTTCTGGACATGAGTAATTTATCTATTAATCATATGCAAAAATAATTAACTAAATAGCACTTTCCAAATAAAAATGGCAGCAGTTCTCGTGAGCGCTAAAGTTTCTGTTTTTTACAGCAAGTGTAACAAGACTTTCCCCAAGTCTTCCCAACGGTTCTACTTGGCACAAACACTAATTAAACACAAAAAACACAACCAAAACAGAGGCTAGATAAATTATTTATTACTAAACAGGAGCAAAAAGCAAGGAATAAAAATAAAATTGGGTTGCCTCCCAACCAGCGCTATCGTTTAACGCCCCTAGCTAGGCATAACAAGCAAAGGAAATAACAAAGTATTGGGAGATTAATATGATGAAGATACCCGGGGGGCATAGGTTTCACTAGTGGCTTTTCTCGAGAGCATAAGTATTCTATGGTGGGTGAACAAATTACTATTGAGCAATTGACAGAATTAAGGATAGTTATGAGAATATCTAGGCATGATCATGTATATAGGCATCACGTCCGAGACAAGTAGACCAACTCCTGCCTGCATCTACTACTATTACTCCACTCATCGACCGCTATCCAGCATGCATCTAGAGTATTAAGTTAATGAAAACAAAGTAACGCCTTAAGCAAGATGACATGATGTAGAGGGATAAACTCATGTTATATGATGAAAACCCCATCTTGTTATCCTCAATGGCAACAATACAATACATGCCTTGCTGCCCCTACTGTCACTGGGAAAGGACACCGCAAGATTGAACCCAAAGCTAAGCACTTCTCCCATTGCAAAAAAGATCAATCTAGTAGGCCAAACCAAACTGATAATTCGAAGAGACTTGCAAAGATAACCAATCATACATAAATGAATTCAGAGAAGATTCAAATATTGTTCATAGATAGACTTGATCATAAACCCACAATTCGTCGGTCTCAACAAACACACCGCAAAAAGAAGATTACATCTAATAGATCTCCACAAGAGAGGGGGAGAACATTGTATTGAGATCCAAAAAGAGAGAAGAAGCCATCTAGCTACTAACTATGGACCCGTAGGTCTGAGGTGAACTACTCACACTTCATCGGAGGGGCTATGGTGTTGATGTAGAAGCCCTCCGTGATCGATGCCCACACCGGAAGAGCTCCGGAACAGGCCCCAAGATGGGATCTCGTGGATACAGAAAGTTGCGGCGGTGGAATTAGGGTTTTGGCTCCGTTTGATATTCCTTTTCTTCGAAACCCTAAAACAGGCAAAAAACACCAATTCTGGGCTGGGCCTCCGGTTAATAGGTTAGTCCCAAAAGTAATATAAAAGTGGATAATAAAGCCCAATAATGTCCAAAACAGTAGATAATATAGCATGGAGCAATCAAAAATTATAGATACGTTGGAGACGTATCAAGATGCAATTCTATGATTAACATCATATTTAGCAAGCATTTTACGGAAATCACCATGAATAAAATGTGAACCACCATCAGTCATTAAATATCTAGGGACTCCAAATCTTGGAAAAATTACTTCTTTAAGCATTTTAATAGAAGTGTTATGATCAGCACTACTAGTTGGAATAGCTTCTACCCACTTAGTAACGTAATCAACAGCAACTAAAATATGTGTATATCCATTAGAGGAAGGAAAAGGTCCCATATAGACAAAGCCCCAAACATCAAATGGTTCAATAACGAGTGAATAGTTCATAGGCATTTCTTGACGTCTACTAATATTACCAATTCTTTGACATTCATCACAAGATAAGACAAACTTACGGGCATCCTTGAAGAGAGTAGGCCAATAAAAACCAGATTGCAATACCTTATGTGCAGTTCTATCTCCAGCATGGTGTCCTCCATAAGCTTCAGAGTGACACTTGTGTAGGATCTGTTCATGTTCATGCTCAGGTACACAACGTCTAATAACACCATCTACTCCTTCTTTATAAAGATGTGGGTCATCCCAAAAGTAATGCCTCAAATCATAGAAGAACTTTTTCTTTTACTGGTATGTGAAACTAGGTGGTATAAACTTAGCAACAATGTAATTAGCATAATCAGCATACCATGGAGCAGTATGAGAAGCATTTATGACATTTAATTGCTCATCGGGAAAGCTATCATCAATAGGAAGTGGGTCATCAAGCACATTTTCTAACCTAGACAAGTTGTCTGCAACGGGGTTCTCAGCTCCCTTTCTATCAACAATATGTAAGTCAAATTCTTGTAGCAAGAGAACCCATCTAATAAGTCTAGGTTTAGCATCTTTCTTTTCCATGAGATACTTAATAGAAGCATGATCAGTGTGAATAGTTACTTTAGAATCAACAATATAAGGGCTGAACTTATCACAAGCAAATACAACTGCTAAGAATTCTTTTTCAGTGGTAGCATAATTTCTTTGAGCATTGTCTAGGGTTTTACTAGCATATTGAATAACGTTTAATTTCTTATCAACTCTTTGCCCTAGAACAGCACCTACGGCATAATCACTAGCATCACACATAATTTCAAAGGGTAAATTCCAATCAGGTGGCTGAACAATAGGTGCAGAGATCAATGCTTTCTTAAGTATTTCAAATGCTTCTACACAATCATCATCCAAGACAAATGGTATATCTTTTTATAATAAATTAGTCAGAGGCCGAGAAATTTTTGAGAAGTCCTTAATGAACCTCCTATAAAATCCAGCATGACCAAGGAAACTTCTTATACCTTTGATGTCCTTGGGACATGGCATCTTCTCAATAGCATCAACCTTGGCTTTATCAACCTCAATACCTCTTTCAGAAACTTTGTGCCCCAAGACAATACCTTCATTAACCATAAAGTGGCACTTTTCCCAATTCAAGACAAGATTAGTTTCTTCACATCTCTGCAAAACTCGATTAAGGTTTCTCAAGCAATCATCAAAAGAAGATCCATAGACGGTGTCAGGGGAACTAATCCACGAACACCTATGGGACCGGCGGACCGAGCCCCTTTCGGTTTGGCAGGGGGGCGGAGATCGCACGAAGAGTAGATCGAGGCGAAACACACGAGCAGTTTACCCAGGTTCGGGCCGCACGGATGCGTAAAACCCTACTCCTGCTTTGTGGTTTGTATTGAGTTCTTGCTCGGGAGCGCTAAGTGCTACAGTACACACCAGCAGCTAACGAGACCGAGCGTGAGTGTTCTCTCCTTCCTCCTCCCCCCTCTACGTTGCGCATGGGCCTCCTTTTATATGCTCAAGGGGTCACCGACAGGTGGCAACGTAGACAAGGGTAAAATTGGAAAGGTATTGCGGTTGGTACAACTACCTGTTACAGTGTATCATACCTAACCCTGATGGCAGGGGACAAGGGCATTAAATGCCCGTCTGCGTCATCCAAATAGTGCAAAAGGGACCGCCAGGGACGCCACCGCTCGCCACGATGGCAATCTTGTCAGCGCCGCTTGCCACCGTGCACCGCTGGCTGCACAGCCTCCCGCCACGTACGCCTGGAAGGGTCCCAGAGCGACACGTTGGTGGATGTGCTGGAGAGCAGGCACAGAGTGGTGGCTTGCCGTAGCAAGCGCCTTGCCACGGTCGTTGTCTTGTCGCGTCCGGGAGCTTGTCGCTCACCGGGCCTTGCCGGGACGCGTGGCGCGTCGCGGAAAGTTCCTTGAGATGCCTTGGTTCGCCTTCCCGGCAAGCTCCTCTTGCCGGGGTCTTGTCTTCTTGGCTTGGATACTTTGTCCTTGAATGGCTCCAAAGGAACCACGGAGGTCCTTGGCGGTCACCCGGCAAGCCTTGCCGCGGGATGCTGCGACTGCCCGTGCACAAGTTCGGGATACTAGGGTACCCCTACTCTAGTACACCGACAAGAGCCCCCGGGCCTGGGCCATACACGGTGCCGAGCGCTGTTGGGCCAGGCCCAAAATAGGGCACGGGCACGCGCGGCCTGGGTTACGCCGTATCTCTCTCCGTATCCACCGTGCCTCCCCGAACGGCACGCGCCGAATGCGGCATCGTGGGAGAGATCGTGGGTGGTTTCTTTATTTGGAAAGGCGGAACGTCCGCCCCTTCCCTCTTTATAAGCAGGGGAAACAAGGGTAGCTCGCCCATTCGCCGGTTGCTACTCCAATCTCGGAAACCTCCGCCGCTCCCTCGCCTTCCCAAAGCTGAAAGAGAGCAGCGCCCCGCCCCCCATCGCCACCAGCACCACCAACGCCGTCGACCACCTCCACCTCTTCCGCCATGGCTCCGAAAGCCGACAAAGGGAAGGTTGTGAAGTTGACCGAGGCGCAGCGGCTTGCGGCGCTGCGAAAGGAGTGGGCAATCTTCCCCCCCAAGCTCGCCGCGAGGGAGCTCAGGGAAGATTACTACCTCTTCTGGTCGACGGAGACGCGAGCGCATCCGCGCACGAAGGTACTTCCAGCCGCCGCTTGGAAAACGGCTCTGAATGGATACCCTTTCTTCGCCTTGTTCTTCTACTGCGGGCTCTGCCCGCCTTTCTCTGAGTTTTTCTGCGATATTATGAATACCTACGGGTTCCACCTCCTTGATTTCACCCCCAATGCCGTTCTGACCATGGTAGTTTTCGCACATCTCTACGAAAAATTTGTCGGAGTCCATCCAAATGTAGCCCTTTTTCGCCACTTCTTTATGCCCCGAGTAGAGAGAGGAGAGCCTTTATCCGGCGGAATCGCCTGGATCTCGAGGGCCGGCAAGAAGGACACTTATCTGGAGGGAGAGTTCCGCGGCAAGTGGGAGGAATGGAGAGCAGACTGGTGCTGGATTGTCGAGGAGAACCCGCAGCTGTTTACCGCCTGGCGCCAAGCCCCAGTAGCACGCGGCAGCGATTGGAGTGACGTGGCCCCGGAAGACGCTAGGCTGAAGATTGCCATCACCCGGATCCAACGCCTCAGGCTTGCCGGGCTCACTGTAGGCGCTGTTGGCGCAGATTTTCTTCGCTGCCGCATCGCCCCCCTGCAGGAACGGGGGAGACCCGCCTGGGAATTCAAGAATGCGGCGAATATCATGAGGCTGTGTCCGGGCCTCAACTTCAACTTCACTGTTCTGGAGCTTAACGCGATGCTCCAGGAGTTGTTCAAGTACGACCCTCAACATCCCGAAGTGTTCAGGTTGCCGAGGGGTGTCGTTCCGCTGTGCAACAACTCCGCGCTCGACCGCATCTGTGCAATGATGCCGCTGTGCGATTCGCATAGAATTGTCTCAACTTGGCAAGAGCCTGAAGACGACGTCGTGCAGGAGTTCTTTGACGGCTTGGTAGAAGTGCCGGTCCGTTCCGACGAAAAGGATAGCCTCACCCGCGACACCACCGATGCGGAGATGCAACGCATCGCCACCAGGCTGGAAGAGGCGGCGGTAGCCGCAACCGCGGGCGAGTTTGGACTCACCATGGAGGAGGCAGAGGCAGCAGAGGCGGCAAGCCATACCGAGCGAGAGGGGCTTGCCGGCGGGGAAAAGCTTGCCGGGCATGATGCCGAGCCGAGCGAGCCCGCCGAGGATGCGAGCGGCTCGTTGGAGATCAACTCCTCTTCCTCCTCATCCTCAGACAGCTCGCCGCAAGCAGAGCCCCCATCTCCACCAAAAAGGCGTCTCCGCAAGGCCGGGGACATAGCGGAGCGGCAGACGAGTCAACAGTCGCCGCGCCGCGTGACACGCTCCACCGCGGCAAGTACCGTTGCCGCGGGAGCACATCACGCTGCTGCGGCAACTGGAGCGGGGTCGTCTCAGACCACTACTTCTGCTCCCGCCAAGCGGCCAAGGGAACCTACTCCTCCGCCTCCTCGCGCCGGGCATGAGCCGGACTTCGACTTCTCCGCGTTCAGCTCCGACGAGGAAGAAGAAGAAGAGTAAGATTCTCTTGTTGTACTTGTAGTTCTTCAATTCTTGCTGCTTTGTCTTGTATCTCATTTGCTTTACTCTGAACTTATTCCTTTTTAGGACTCTGGCCGAGAGAGCAGCGAAGAGAGCCAAGGTCCCAGTGATTGTCATCAAGGACAAACCCACCGCGACAGTAGGTGGTGCATCCGAGACAACCTTGCCGGACCCGGCAACTGTTCTCCAGAGCAGCCCCCAGCATAAGTATATGGTTCACTTTCTGCTGTTAGGCGCGCATGGATACTCTTTCTTTGCTGACATCTGACTGTTGGTTTGTGTAGGAGCAGAGCAGCCCCACCAGGAGCGCCCGGAGGCCGCCCCCGAAAAGCCAAGGGAGAGGTCTCCGGCAAGGGAGAGTTCTCCGGCAAGGGAGAAGTCTCCGGCAAGGGAGAGTTCTCCGGCAAGGGACAGCACCAGCGGCCCCCCGGCGGCGGAGACCACGACTGCAGGTAATCCTCTCGCTTCAAAACTCCCCTTGGGTTCTTCTTCTTTTGATCTTCTTTTCTTTTGGATATTTGCTTGACTCTTCTCCCTTTTCCGGCCGTCAGACCCATCTGCTGCGGAGCCGATGGAGACCGAAGTTGCCGCCGACGACGCTGCTGCCACCGAAGAAGCAGGCGGCGCTGACGATCCCGCCGGCACAGAGGCCGCCAAAGCTGCCGCCGCAGAAGCAGGCGGGGGGTCTGGCGATCGCGCTGACGGCCCTGAGGCTGCAAGAGCGCCAGGCGCTACGCCGACTGCCAATCCCTCCGCCGCTGCCGTAGCGTCAGGCTCCGAAGAGCCCCAGCCAAGCGTCTACTTAAAGGCCGGCGATGGCATCTTCATCAACCTCCCCTGGGCGTCAAGCTCCAGGGTGCCGGTCGAAGGAGAGAGCTTCAATGGAGAGGTGCTCGCCTCCGCTGGGCTGATGCTGGTTGACGCGCCGAGCAGCAGCGGCAGCGAGCCTGAGGAGGAGCGGTTGCTGCGGAAGCTGGTGTCGCTCTACCGTGCCCGACAAGCCAAGCTGGAATCCCGCGAGGCGCTTGTTGCGAAGGCGGGAGTGGATATCGAAAAGTGCACAGAGGAGCTCCGGGGTTTCAACCAGGAAGCTCTCCGGTCCCTGGCAGAGGAGCGGGCGCAACTCGCCGAGGAGCAGAAGGCCTTCCTCCTCGAGAGGGCTGAAGTTGAAGAGCAACAGCGGCTTGCCACTGAAAAGCTATCTGCGCAGGAGGGCGAGCTGGTGCAGCGGAAGGTCAACCTTGACAGCCACGAGGAGGAGCTTGCCGCACATGAGCGAACATTCGGCGGAGCCCTCAAGCAGGCGGAGGATGCTGCCGCAGCTGCCGAGGCCGCCAAGAAGGAGCTGGAGACGAAGGTGGCGCAGCTGGAGGCCGATCTCAAGGCGAGCGGTGAAGAGCTTTCCGCGCTCAAGCGTGAGCGGGAGAAGGACGCCTACAGCCTCTCTGAGCTGCAGGCTCATCTCGCCGAGAAGGGCAAGGAGCTTAGCGCCGCCAAGGAGCAAGAGGCGGCCTTGAAGGAGGAGGTCAAGGCCGACAAGGCGCTGCTGGCAAGTGCCGCTGCCGCCTAGAAGACTTTTAGGGAGAATGTGGAGCACTGGACGGAGTGTCTCGTGAATGTTGCCGCAGACATTGACAGGGAGCTGGCGCAGCTGGGGATGGAGGGTCTCGGGTATCCCTCCGACGAGAACCTCCAACCCAGCGCCAAGCTCATCTTGTTCTTCAAAGGCGTGGCGACGACCCTCCAGCGACTCCGGGAGAGGATCCCAAAGCAGCTGGCCGACGAGTCGCGCAAGATCTGCGCGGGAGCTCTTCAAAAGGTGTTGGTGAAGGTGGCCTTCCGCAACCCGGGCCTCAACCTCACCAACGTCCTCAAGACCCTGCCGTCGGATGCTGATCTGGAGGCGCTCAAGACCCTTGTCGTGCCCATTGTGGACAAGGTGAGCGGGATCAAGAGGATTGAGGGCGATCGCGTAGACTAGGCCGCCCGTTTTCTTCTTTTCTTGCCGCTGCTGGTCATGTTATGAGAACAATCTGTTAGAGCCGCGACAAGCTACCTTGTAATATAACTCTATTCTGGGTAATGATTGCAATGTTATCTCCTTTACTTGATTCCTTCCTTTGTATGTTTTTGCCCTACGCTTTTAGGGAACTTGCCGGCGCAGGCACCTTAGCCGCGAGCGCTGAGTGCGGGACGTCAGCAGCCTGCTGGCGGTGCCGCTACCGACAAGAAACCTTGTCGCAACTAGTCGCAGCTCACTTAAGTTGTTGAGCGGACTCGAAACAAAGTAAGGGCGCAACTAGCTACGAGTTGGTTCCTCCGCGCACAGGTTTTCCATACAAAGCATGGTCATTCAAGGAAGATAACTTAAAAATTAAAAAAAATCTGATTGCTCAAACTTTGGCAACTTAGCTTTTCTGTTGTTTGCTTCCCGGCAAGGCGAAACTTCCTTGAACAACGCCTGGTCCATACCATTATCTTCTCCTCCCCCCCCCCCCGGCAAACTTGTGGGCGAGGGAACCTTCCTTTCCTTGAGAAAAAAGAAAGAAGAGAAAATAAAGATATGGAGCCTTATGGCTCGTTGTCGCTTACCGGGGGTAGGTGCTGCACAAAGTGTCAGATAACACATGCAAAGAATAGAAAGCATGAAATTGACAAGATGTGCGGGGCACATGAGCTTTATGCACGGGGTCTGCGCCCGGCTTTGTACAAAGGATTACATGCAACAGCGGCAAGACTTGTACAAAAGGTGGTTGCCAGAACGGGTTCCGGCAACCGCGCCTTACGGGTAAAACTTACGAAGATGCCCAATGTTCCAGGAGTTGCTCACCGGAATGCCATCTTCGGTCTCAAGGTGGACAGCGCCAGGCCTAGTGACTCGTTTCACCCAGTAAGGGCCTTCCCACTTCGGCGTCAACTTGTTGGAATTCTTGGCGTTCACTTTGCGGCTATGGTAGCGGCGCAAAGCTTGCTGGTAGCGAGCAGCTCGTACAGCAGCCTGAAGACGGTCTTCCTCAAGGAGCAGCGCGTCATCTTGTCGCAGCTGCTCTTGCTCAAGCTCATCATAAGCGAGCACTCGAGGTGACCCGTATACGAGTTCCATGGGGAGAACTGCCTCTGCTCCATAGACTGGAGCGAAAGGTGTCTGGCCAGTGGCTCGATTTGGCGTCGTCCTGATCGACCAAAGAACCACCGGCAGCTCCTCGATCCAGTTTCTTCCGCACTTGTGCAGCCTGTCGAAAGTCCTGGTCTTGAGCCCACGCAGCACTTCAGCATTTGCCCTCTCCGCTTGACCGTTGCTTCTCGGATGAGCAACAGAAGCGAAGCAGACCTTGGCGCCAAGATCTTGGACGTACTGCATGAAGGTGCGGCTCGTAAATTGCGTACCGTTGTCGGTGATTATCCTGTTAGGGATCCCGAAGCGGCAAACAATCGACCTGAAGAACTTGACTGCTGACTGTGCTGTCACCTTCCTCACTGCTTCCACTTCTGGCCACTTTGTGAACTTGTTGATTGCAACGTACAAGTACTCAAAGCCCCCGACTGCTCGGGGAAAGGGGTCGAGGATGTCGACCCCCAGACCGAAAATGGCCAGGATAAAGGGACCGTCTGGAGAGCTTGAGCTGGCTGGTGTATCTGCTTGGAATGGAACTGGCACGCTTCACATTTGGTTACTTGTGCAGTTGCATCCTGGAGGGCTGTCGGCCAAAAGAAACCTTGCCTGAATGCTTTGCCGGCAAGTGCTCTTGCGCCAATGTGGTGACCACATATGCCTCCATGTATCTCTGCCAACAGCTTCTGTCCATCTTCCTGGTGAATACACTTCAATTTCACGCCGTTGAGTCTTCTTCTGTATAGTGTGTTGTCGACAAACTGGTACATACTTGACTGCCGGGCTACTTTTTCCGCTTCTTCTTGCTCTTCGGGAAGTTCTCCTGTCTGAAGGAAACGGACAATCTGCTGTGCCCATGCTGGAGCTTGTGGCTCGACAACAAGGACTAAAGGCACATCTGCTGCTGCGGGAACGTCCGCTTCTACGGCGAGAACCTATGGCTCAGCCAGAGCTTGACATTCCCCCGCAAGCTTGCCGGAGCGAAACTTGTCGAGAGCTTCTGCTTCAACGGAACAAACCCTAGGGCTCGCCGGAGCAGACTGCTCCTCAGCACTCTTGGTATTGATCTTGGGGACCTTCTTGGCGGCGGCTTCGGGAAGCTCTGCCGGAAAATAATCACCAGAAATCCACTTCCTCTTCTTGCTCTGTCTAGTTGATGGCGTTATGGACGGTCGAGTCAGCTTGAGCACAAAGATCCCTGGTTCCACAGGTAACTTAAGTGCGGCGCACTTTGACAGGCCGTCGGCAATGTCGTTCTGAGCTCTTGGAACATGCTCCATCTGTAGGCCGTCAAAGTGCTCTTCTAGCTTTCTCACTTTGTCAATGTAGGCTTCCATCAATGGACTCTGATAGCTCTTGTTCACTTGGCGGACGACAAGCTACGAGTCACCCCTGACAATGAGCTTCTTGATCCCAAGGTCTGCCGCGATCCTGAGACCGGCAAGCAAGCCTTCATACTCTGCAGTATTGTTTGTTGCTTGCTCCTTGGGAAAGTGCATCTGGACTACGTACTTGAGGTGCTCTCCGGTTGGTGCGACAAGCAGCACACCAGCACCGGCGCCTTGCAGCAAAAAGGCACCATCAAAGTACATCAGCCACTCTTTGCTTGCTTCCTCGACGGGGATGCTCGTTTCTGGAATTTCTTCATCTGGTGTTGGCAACCACTCTGCTATGAATTCCGCCAATACTCTGCTTTGGATAGTTGAAGTACTCTCAAACTTGAGGCCAAAGCTTGATAGTTCGAGTGCCCACTCAACAATCCTGCCTGTCGCTTCTGGATTCTGTAGTATCCTCTTCAGCGGAAAACGAGTGACAACTATGATCTCATGTGCTTGGAAGTAATGGCGTAGCTTTCTCGAGGCCATGAGAAGGCCGAAAAGCAATTTCTGCATGCCAGAGTACCTTGACCTAGCCCCCTGCAGAAGGGAACTAACAAAGTAAACTGGGCGATGTACCATTCTATTCCGTATCTCCTCACGCGTCTGCGCAAATCCATCCTTGTCGGGACCAGAGCTTGTCGGGGAAGCCCCCTGGTTGTCACTGGATGCGCCTGCCGTGATTGCTGGCTCGTCATCTGCCTCCCTCTCTGCTACTAACGCAGCACTAACCACTTGATTGGTTGCCGCTATGTACAGCAGCAACTTCTCTTGTGGCTTAGGTGCGACAAGTGTTGGAGTGGAGCACAGGTATCTCTTCAAGTCTTCCAGCGCAGCCTCCGCTTCCGGAGTCCATTTCATTGGACCTGCCTTTTTCAATATTTTGAAAAACGGCAGGGCGCGCTCAGCAGACCTAGAGATAAACCTGCTGAGAGCAGCCATGCAGCCGGCAAGTCTTCGTACATCCTTGACGCGCTTTGGTGCTTCAATCTGCTCAATGGCCCTGATCTTGTCGGGATTGGCTTTAATTCCCCGCTGAGACACGAAGAACCCGAGAAGCTTGCCGGAGGGGACTCCAAACACACACTTCTTGGGGTTGAGCTTGAGGCTGATCTTGCGCAGATTTGCAAAGGTCTCGTCTAAATCTTGAATCAGAGTTGCCTTGTCCTTGCTCTTGACCACTATGTCATCCATGTAGGCTTCCACATTTCTGTGTATTTGTGGCTCAAGAGCAACATGGACTACCCTTGCAAATGTTGAACCAGCATTTTTTAAACCGAAAGGCATCCGTATAAAACAGTACGTGCCACATGGAGTGATGAATGCGGTCTTCTCCTCATCCTCTTCTGCCATGAAGATTTGATGGTATCCTGAGTATGCGTCAAGAAATGAAAGCAAGTCACATCCGGCCGTGGAGTCAACAATCTGGTCAATGCGCGGCAAGGGAAACGGGTCTTTGGGACAAGCTTTATTAACATCGGTAAAGTCGATACAAAGCCTCCATTTCCCGTTTGCCTTGCGCACGACTACAGGATTGGCCAACCACGTAGGATGGAGCACTCCTCTGACAAGGCCTGCTGCTTCCAATTTCTTGATCTCTTTTGCGATGAATTCTTGGCGCTCCACTGCCTGCTTCCTGACCTTCTGCTTGATGGGCCGCGCATGAGGACAAACGGCAAGATGGTGCTCAATTAATTTCCTGGGAACACCGGGGATGTCAGACGGTTGCCACGCAAACACGTCGACGTTCGCCCGCAGGAAAGCAATGAGCGCGCTTTCCTATTTAGGGTCAAGAGTGGCACTGATGGTGAAGGTACTACCAGTGCCGTCCTCCTTGGCGGACACCTTCTTGGTCTCTGGTGGAGCTGCCATTGTCTTTTTACACTTGCCGGTGGAGCTCGATGGTGCGTCCTCGACGGCAGCGCAGCACTTCGAAGAGGTGCACTTGCCGGAGTGGGCATCAGAACTCTTGCCGGACTTGGCCTTCTTCTTCCCCCCGGGAGCTTCAAAGGCAGGTGACTTGCGATCTGTTGCGGCTGCTGCTTCCCGGTAGATCTTGTCGGCGCAGATAAGAGCATCCTTCTTGTCGCTAGGGACAGAGATGACGCTTATCGGGCCTGGCATCTTCAGCATGTTGTATGCATAGTGAGAGGCTGCCATGAACTTGGCGAGTGCTGGGCGGCCGAGTATCCCATTGTAAGGCAATGAAAAATCAGCAACGTCAAAAGTGACCCTCTCAGTCCTGAAGTTCAACTCGCTGCCAAATGTTACTGGCAACGTGACCTTCCCCTTCGGCATGCTCCTTCCCGGGTTGATTCCTTGGAATGTGCCGGTCTCTTCAAGCTCGCTGTCAGGGATCTGGAGTTTCTGGAGTACAGCAGAGGAGATCAGGTTTAAGCCGGCCCCGCCATCAACTAGCATCTTAGTGACCTTGAGGTTGCGGATAGTTGGTGAAACCAACATCGGCAAGCACCCGACCGCAGTTGTGCGATCAGGGTGGTCCTCAATATCAAAGATGATAGGCGTGCTGGACCATTTCAGAAGTTTGCGTGACTCGACAGGTGGTTCCGCCGCATTGACTTCCTGCACCCACTGCTTGAGTTGGCGGTGCGAAGTATGCAAAGAAGCACCGCCGTCAACGCACAAGACCTCTGTGGCTTTCTGGAACTCCTGCTCACTGGTCTCGACATCATCCATGTCTTCGTCGTCGTCGTCATCTTCATCCTTGTCGCGGCTGCGGGGAGGTCTGTCTCCTTGCCGCTGCTTGGCCTTGCCGCGGCGTCCTCCCCGGCTGGCGCGCTTCTTGCCGGATTCTCCAGCGCCTCCTTGGGACCTCTCCTTGTCGCGTCGCTCGTATTCAGCCTTTTGCTGCTGGACAAGCTGCTCGACCTTCTTGCAGCTCTGGAGGTCATGGCCCTTGGTGCGGTGGATCTTGCAGTACTACTTGTCGGTGCCGTCCTGCTTGTCGGCGACCGCCACAGCCTGGCAGTTGGTGCATGCGGCAATCTCCTTGCCGGAGCTACCAGCTTTGGCTTTCTTGGCGCCACCTTCGTTGCCGGACTGCTCAATGACTAGCACTTCTTTGCCTTTCTTCTTCCTGTTGTTCCGCCGCCGGTTTTTCTTTTTCGGGGCAGCATCTTCACTGTCAGATCCTCCTGCTCCTGTATTCTCTCCGGGGAGTTTCCTCCCTTCCTCAGCACGTGCACACTTGTCGGCTAGGGCATACAGCTCACTGACGTCTCTGATCTTGCACATCGCCATCTCCTCCCGCATCCTGCGGTTACGCACGTTCTGATGGAACGTGCTGATGACCGCGGCAGGGTGGACATCTGGGATGCTGCGCTGTACACGGCTGAATCTCTGAATGTACTTGTGCAGGGGCTCTCCTTCCTTCTGGGCGAGCAGGTGAAGGTCACTCTCTTGGCCATGAGGTTTGTGGCCGCCTGTAAAGGCGCCGACAAACTGATGGCATAGGTCTGCCCAGGAGGATATGGAGTTGTCCGGCAAATGCATGAGCCAGGACCTGACATTGGGCTTGAGCACCAGCGGGAAGTAGTTGGCAAGGATCTTGTCGTCCCGCCCCCCGGCAGCTTGCACCGCGATGGTGTAGATGCTGAGCAACTCCGACGGATGCGACTTGCCGTCGTACTTCTCTGGTACGTCTGGCTTGAAATTCTTCTTGCTGGGCCACTGGACTTGCCGCAGCTCACGAGTAAACGCAGGGCAACCTACCGCGTACGGCAAGTCACCTGGTTCCCCTGTCGCATGCATGTCGACAGAGGGCCCAGCGCACTGGTCTGATTGACGCCGCGCTTCTCTTCGGCGCTCGATGCGAGTACGAGCATCTTCTTGCTGTCGTTCGTGAAGAACTTGGCGCTGATCACGACGAGCTCGTGGATCTGATGATGCCAAGATCTTGGACGTACTGCATGAAGGTGCAGCTCGTAAATTGCGTACAGTTGTCGGTGATTATCCTGTTAGGGATCCCGAAGCGGCAATAAATCGACATGAAGAACTTGACTGCTGACTGTGCTGTCACCTTCCTCACTGCTTCCACTTCTGGCCACTTTGTGAACTTGTCGATTGCAACGTACAAGTACTCAAAGCCCCCGACTGCTCGGGGAAAGGGGCCGAGGATGTCGAGCCCCCACACCGAAAATGGCCAGGATAAAGGGACCGTCTAGAGAGCTTGAGCTGGCTAGTGTATCTGCTTGGAATGGAACTGGCACGCTTCACACTTGGTTACTTGTGCAGTTGCATCCTGGAGGGCTGTCGGCCAAAAGAAACCTTGCCTGAATGCTTTGCCGGCAAGTGCTCTTGCGCCAATGTGGTGACCACATATGCCTCCATGTATCTCTGCCAACAGCTTCTGTCCATCTTCCTGGTGAATACACTTCAATTTCACGCCGTTGAGTCTTCTTCTGTATAGTGTGTTGTCGACAAACTGGTACATACTTGACTGCCGGGCTACTTTTTCCGCTTCTTCTTGCTCTTCGGGAAGTTCTCCTGTCTGAAGGAAACGGACAATCTGTTGTGCCCATGCTGGAGCTTGTGGCTCGACAACAAGGACTAAAGGCACATCTGCTGCTGCGGGAACGTCCGCTTCTACGGCGAGAACCTACGGCTCAGCCAGAGCTTGACGTTCCCCCGCAAGCTTGCCGGAGCGAAACTTGTCGGGAGCTTCTGCTTCAACGGAACAAACCCTAGGGCTCGCCGGAGCAGACTGCTCCTCAGCACTCTTGGTGTTGATCTTGGGGACCTTCTTGGCGGCGGCTTCGGGAAGCTCTGCCGGAAAATAATCACCAGAAATCAACTTCCTCTTCTTGCTCTGTCTAGTTGATGGCGTTATGGACGGTCGAGTCAGCTTGAGCACAAAGATCCCTGGTTCCACAGGTAACTTAAGTGCGGCGCACTTTGACAGGCCGTCAGCAATGTTGTTCTGAGCTCTTGGAACATGCTCCATCTGTAGGCCGTCAAAGTGCTCTTCTAGCTTTCTCACTTCGTCAATGTAGGCTTCCATCAACGGACTCTGATAGCTCTTGTTCACTTGACGGACGACAAGCTGCGAGTCACCCCTGACAATGAGCTTCTTGATCCCAAGGTCTGCCGCGATCCTGAGACCGGCAAGCAAGCCTTCATACTCTGCAGTATTGTTTGTTGCTTGCTCCTTGGGAAAGTGCATCTGGACTACGTACTTGAGGTGCTCTCCGGTGGGTGCGACAAGCAGCACACCAGCGCCGGCGCCTTGCAGCAAAAAGGCACCATCAAAGTACATCAGCCACTCTTTGCTTGCTTCCTCGACGGGGATGCTCGTTTTTGGAATTTCTTCATCTGGTGTTGGCATCCACTCTGCTATGAATTCTGCCAATGCTCTGCTTTGGATAGTTGAAGTACTCTCAAACTTGAGGCCAAAGCTTGATAGTTCCAGTGCCCACTCAACAATCCTGCCTGTCGCTTCTGGATTTTGTAGTATCCTCTTCAGCGGAAAACGAGTGACAACTGTGATCTCATGTGCTTGGAAGTAATGGCGCAGATTTCTCGAGGCCATGAGAAGGCCGAAAAGCAATTTCTGCACGCCAGAGTACCTTGACCTAGCCCCCTGCAGAAGGGAACTGACAAAGTAAACTGGGCGTTGTACCATTCTCTTCCGTATCTCCTCGCGCGTCTGCGCAAATCCATCCTTGTCGGGACCAGAGCTTGTCGGGGAAGCCCCCTGCTTGTCGCTGGATGCACCTGCCGTGGTTGCTGGCTCGTCATCTGCCTCCCTCTCTGCTACTAACGCAGCACTAACCACTTGATTGGTTGCCGCTATGTACAGCAGCAACTTCTCTTGTGGCTTAGGTGTGACAAGTGTTGGAGTGGAGGACAGGTATCTCTTCAAGTCTTGCAGCGCAGCCTCCGCTTCCAGAGTCGATTTCATTGGACCTGCCTTTTTCAATATTTTGAAAAACAGCAGGGCGCGCTCAGCAGACCTAGAGATAAACCTGTTGAGAGCAGCCACGCAGCCGGCAAGTCTTCGTACATCCTTGACGCGCTTTGGTGCTTCAATCTGCTCAATGGCCCTGATCTTGTCGGGATTGGCTTCAATTCCCCACTGAGACACGAAGAACCTGTTGGGGATATTACCACTAGGCGTAAACCGGCCTACTTGGGCCGGGTTAACTTCATTAGTGGCGTAAACAGATGAAGGCCCAAGGCCTGTAGTCGGTTAGAGCATGTAGCCGTAAACCGGCCTGATGTATGACTTGTATTGTAAGTAAGGAACATGGAGATAGCAACCGGAATACGAGTATAAACCGGTTAGGACTCTATGGACCGACGGGCGTCACCCATATATATAAGGGGACGACCCGGTGGTGGTTCAAGGGAGACAACCACAACTCGAGCCTAGGTGAAGCTTGTTTGCTCCCTAGCCATCGAGATCATATCAATTCCATCACAACTAGACGTAGGTTTTTACCTTCATCGAAGGGGCCGAACTAGTATAAAATCCTCGTGTCCTTGTGTCCGCTTTAACCCCTTCAAGTAAACTTGTAGCGATGGCTCCACGACTAAGTCCTTTCGCTAGGACATCTGCCGTGACAAATCCATGACAGTTGGCGCCCACCGTGGGGCTATCGCACGATGGTTTGACGATCTTGGAGGGCAAGCTCAAGGGACTCGAAGGGTATGTTGTGGGCCGGATGACCAAGAGTCGTCGGGGCAGGATCTACATCGACGATGCAGGATGGGGTCCCGAGGCCGAGTCAATCGAGTACGTGTACCGGGTCCCCTTTGGTGGCATACACGTTTTCATTGGCAAAATCGGTGAGCCTGGGCCTGAGCCGGACATCTGCACCAACCTCATTGAGACGGCTCAGCGTGCGAGATCTACCCGGGTTAAACCGGCCGTGAAACATGTCTTCGTTGGAGTCGTCCATGAAGGTGAGCGTGAGGACGAGTCAGAGCACGGTAATGAGACCGTCGTCTATTCTGATAACGAGTCCTCGACCGGAGAGACCGAATCGCTATACCAGTTGCAAGACGACCAGATTAGGGGCTGTTCCGATGGCGACAGTATTCCGGACCCCCCAGGCCAGGTCAACCGGGTTGGAATATTCATGGCCGGCACACAGGCGGCGAATCACTCTTCGTCCGCCGCAACAATGCTCTCTGGATCAGCAGCGGCAGCCGCAGCAGGGGCAGGAGGCCTTGTGCGCCCGCCGGTTCAAGTTCTAACTGATCTGTTTGATGCACTAGCTGCGCTTATGGCAGAGGACAATCCGGCGGATCAGGAGGCCCATAATGCAGAAATCGCAAAGGTGAAAGAGCAGATCGTGCAAGCCAAAGCGGATCTGGCAGCAGAAAAAGACAGGATGACTACAGAATGGGCCGCTTTGGACGCCCAGGCCTATAAACTCATGCTTGGCCAGAACGCATCACAGGAGGTTTTGAAGCGGAAGCACAGATCATGCCTGCCGTCAGGGTTTGACCCCCGAAAGCTCTTTCACACTCCAGGGGCTGGGCCCAGTAATCCGCCGCAGTACCCGGAGACAAACCGGATCGAGGCACCAGGACGAGGGGAGCCAGTCCAACCTCGCCTGACGGAACCCCCTCAGCAGAACATTATGTATTTTCCGCCGGTCCAGACGCCCCCAGGTCATTATTCTAATCCTATGGACAACCTTGTTGCGGCCGCTGCACGGTTAGAGGCCATCCCAGTCGAAGGGGATTCTCCGCAAGCGATAGAGACACGTCGGGTTAAGGAGCTTCTTCGGACTGCGCTGATTCAGCAGGAGGCATACTCATACAGCCGTGATCGGACTCATTCTACGCCCCTCCAAGCCGGAGCTATAGCAGGCGCATGGAGGAACCGGCCATATCAAGCAATGCGCGAGGCCGTGAAGCGGCCCGTGGTAATAACCCGGCAGGTGGTGTTGGAGATGCTCAAGATGTGGTGGACCGGGCCCGGGCACAAAGGGAGGCCGAGTTAGCAGCACAGGATAATGCGGGCCAATTTACACCGGTTCGTTCTACAACCTTTGCCGGACCAGGGTTCACATCCGCTTTGGGAGTGCCTTGCTTAATCCCAGCTTTACGTAATGTGTGCCTGCCTAAAGATTTCAAGGGTCCACGCAAGGTGCCGAATTACACCGCTGATTTACCCCCTGAAGCATGGGTAGAGAGTTATGAGATGGCCATGGAGATGCTGGATGTGGATGAGGCCGCATGTGCGAAATACTTCACCATGATGCTTGAGGGCATGGCTCGTACTTGGTTAAAGAGCCTGCCACCCAATTCTATCAGCTCATGGGCCCAGTTGCGGGCCCGGTTTATACAGAATTTTAAGGATACATGTAAGTAGCCCAAGTCCATAGTAGACCTGGCGGCTTGTGTCCAGGAGGAAGGAGAATCGACGACCCGTTGGGTGCGCCGCGTTTCAGAAATTTTGCACTCATCTGACAGGATTAATGCTGATTCTGCGATCTTAACTCTGGAAGGCAACTGCCGGTTTGAGCCTCTAAAATTGAAATTGGGACGCATGAAGCGGTTCTGTAATGACATGGGAACCCTCATGGCTGCTTTAGTAAAGTATGCCGATTCGGACAGTACCAAGGATCCCGAACTTGATGATGATGAAACAGGAAAGGGAAGGAAGAATAGCAACTCTAAACAGCAGCAGTACAAACCGGCGGGTCATGGAAACGGAGGCAAATGCAAGGCGGAGGGTAGCATGGATTTTGTGGCCAACGCTAATGCACAGGACAGGGGGCAGCGGCGTAGAGATAAAGCGGCAGATCGTAATGGGACCTCAATCCTAACGCAAGCCGTTTGAATTATTTGTTGAATCAGCCTTGCCCAAAGCACGGGACAAAGGAGACACCAGCTAACCACCTTTGGAAGGATTGCTATATTATGCGGGAGTTTAAAAACTCTAATGCCTTCCGGTATGACCATGGGACAGGTGGCGGTTCAGGATCCGGTTTACATGGCCCGGGTCACGATGGAGCTTCCGGTTCAGGTTTCAATCAGGGCGGTCACAATAGCCAGAGTAATCAAAACGGCCAGCAGCAGCAGCAGTAGCAGTCAGGTTATCAGAGCCAGCCAAAGCAGTTGAGCAATGGGCAATACCATGTCTTCACAACTGGCTTGGATAGGCGCGACCAAAAACTCCACAAGCGAGCGGCGAATTCTGTTGAACCGGCCTTACCACGTTACTTACGCTGGTCAGAGCAGCCCATCGTGTGGAGCAGAGAAGATCACCCGCCCCGGGTTGATAATCCGGGCCAGTTAGCATTAGTAGTGGACCCTCAGGTGGGGGGTTATAAGTTCACCAAGGTGCTCATGGATGGAGGAAGTAGTATTAACATACTATACTATGAGACATTCCGGCGCATGGGACTAACAGACAAGGATCTCAGACCGTTGAATACGGTCTTCCATGGTGTTGTGCCAGGTAAATCTGCATATCCTGTTGGCAAGATAACCCTAGATGTGGCTTTTGGGGATGAGCACGATTCTCGGTCGGAAAAATTAAACTTCGAAGTGGTGAAGATCCGGAGCCCGTATCACGCCCTGTTTGGGCGGCCGGCTTATGCCAAGTTCATGGCGCGGCCTTGTTATATCTATTTACAGCTCAAGATGCCGGGTTACAAGGGGACGATAACAGTTCACGGGAACCGTAGGATCGCCTTGGAATGTGAAGAGGGTGATGCGGCTTATGCAGAGTCAGTCTGTGCCATGGAGGAGTTGAAGTATTATGAGGACAATGTTGATCCGGCGGATATGACCCCTTTAAAGAAGCCAACTACAGAGCATGATTCAGATCTGAAGTTCAAATCGGCAGCTGAGACCAAGCTTGTTGACTTCGTGCCCGGCGATTCGTCCAAGCAGTTCACTATCAGTGCCAACCTGGATCCCAAATAGGAAAGCGCGCTCATCGAGTTCATCCGTGAGAATCGGGACATTTTTGCATGGAAGCCGTCTGACATGCCAGGTGTACCGAGGGAACTCGCTGAGCACACTCTTAATGTGGATCCTAAGTATAAACCGGTGAAACAGTTCCTCCGCCGGTTTAACAAAGAAAGGCGCAAAGCCATTGGAGAGGAAGTGGCTAGGCTTTTAGCAGCTGGTTTTATTATTGAGGTGTTCCATCCAGAGTGGCTTGCTAATCCGGTGTTGGTTCTTAAGAAAAACGGCACTTGGCGTATGTGTGTGGATTACACAGATCTTAACAAAGCCTGCCCGGCAGATCCTTTTGCCCTCCCCCGTATTGATCAGATCATTGATGCCACGGCAGGTTGTGAGCGTTTGAGTTTTTTGGATGCATACTCTGGATATCATCAGATCAAGATGGCGGTTAAGGACCAGGAGAAAACAGCATTTATTACTCCCTTTGGAGCCTTCTGCTATGTATCTATGCCCTTCGGGCTCAAGAGTGCCCAAGCCACCTATCAACGGTGTGTACAGAATTGCCTGCATGAGCAGATCGGCCGCAATGTGCACGCCTATGTGGATGATATTGTAGTAAAATCAAGACAGAAGGAGACGCTGCTGGATGATTTGAAGGAGACCTTTGACAACTTGCGAGCTTACAGGATGATGCTTAATCCGGCCAAGTGTGTTTTTGGTGTTCCGGCAGGCAAGTTATTGGGTTTTCTGGTGTCTAACAGAGGAATTGAGGCTAATCCGGAGAAGATTACGGCTATTTCATCCCTAGCTAAACCGAAGTGTATCAATGATGTTCAGTGTTTGGCGGGCCGAATTGCTGCGCTGAGCCGGTTTATCAGCCGCCTCGGGGAGAAGGCTATCCCTTTATATCAAATGCTGAGGAAGACAGACAATTTCGTCTGGAGTCCAGCTGCTGATGAGGCATTTGAGGACCTGAAGCGGCAGTTAGCCAATCCGCCTGTTCTTGCAGCTCCGGTCGACAAGGAGCCACTATTATTATACGTAGCGGCCAATGCTCGGGCAGTTAGCGTGGCTATTGTGGTGGAACGCAAAGAGGCAGGCAAGGAATATCCGGTTCAGCGGCCGGTTTATTATATCAGCGAGGTGCTTATTGAATCCAAGCAAAGGTATCCGCATTGGCAGAAGCTGGTCTATGGAGTTTTTATGGCCAGTCGGAAGTTGAAGCAGTATTTTCAAGGGCACCCCATCACAGTGGTCAGTTCAGCTCCCTTGAGTGATATCATACAGAACTGGGAGGCGACTGGCCGGATTGCCAAGTGGGCTATAGAGCTTGGGCCACATGGACTGAAGTACGTGCCTCGGACGGCAGTGAAGTCTCAAGCACTTGTTAATTTCATCAATGACTGGACGGAGTTACAAGCACCAGAGGAGAAGCCGGATCACACATATTGGACTATTCATTTTGACGGATCTAGGCAATTGGAAGGCTCGGGGGCTGGAGTCGTATTAACTTCCCCGCGAGGTGATAAGTTTTGTTATGTTCTCCGCTTAATGTTCCCTTGTACTAATAATGCAGCTGAGTACGAAGCCTTGCTCCATGGCCTCCGGATGGCTAAAGAGATGAATTTAAGCCGGGTTAAGTGCTTTGGTGACTCGGACCTAGTGGCTCAACAGGTGTCTGGCACTTGGGATTCTAAGGACCCGCTCATGGCTGCATATCGTTGGGAAGTTGATAATATTGCAGGTTGTTTCAAGGGTTATCAAGTGGATCATGTGGACCGTCGGAAGAATGAAGCGGCGGATGCTTTAAGCCGGTTGGGCTCTCAGCGTAAACCGGTCCCGCCTAACATCTTTTTGGACGTGTTGCACAACCCGTCAGTCAAGCTCCCAGGTGAGGTGGATTTGGCTATCCCTGATCCGGAGGCTCAATTGGTGGCAGCCCTGCATGTTATTCTGGATTGGACAGTTCCTTATCTTGCGTACATGAACCGGGGGGAGTTACCAGAGGATGAGATTCTGGCCAGGCAGATAGTCCGGCGATCCAAGTCTATGACGATTGTCAAAGGTGAATTACATCATTGCAGTGTATCCGGGGCATTTCAACGTTGTGTTTCTCCTGAGGAGGGCTGTGAAATCTTAAGAGAAATCCATGAAGGGGATTGTGGACACCACGCCGGTTCAAAGTCTCTGGTGGCAAAGGCGTTTCGTCACGGGTTCTACTGGTTGACAGCGCACGCTGATGCGGAGGACTTGGTTAAACGGTGTGATGGATGTCAGAAATTTTCAAGGCGTGTTCATGTGCCGGCTCAAGAATTAAGGATGATCCCAATAACATGGCTGTTTGCAACTTGGGGGCTGGATATGGTTGGGCCTTTTAAAAGATCCAAGGATAAGAAAACTCACCTTTTGGTGGCAGTTGACAAATTTACCAAGTGGGTTGAAGCGGAGCCTGTCAGCAAGTGTGATGCAGCAACAGCGGTGCAGTTCATCAAGAAGGTGATTTTCCGGTTTGGTTTCCCACACAGTATCATTACTGACAATGGTACCAATTTATCCAAGGGTGCTATGAAGGAGTTCTGTGAACGTGAGCACATCCGACTTGACGTGTCATCAGTAGCACACCCCCAGTCCAATGGACAGGCAGAACGAGCTAATCAGGAAATCTTACGAGGCATCAAACCCCGGCTTTTGGTCCCATTGCAAAGAACACCAGGATGTTGGGTTGAAGAGCTACCATCTGTATTATGGAGTATCAATACTACGCCAAACCGGTCCACAGGATACACGCCATTTTTCATGGTCTATGGAGCAGAGGCAGTTCTCCCTAGTGACATCCGGCACGATTCACCTCATGTGGCAGCTTATGTTGAAGCGGACAATGAGACAGCACGACAAGATGCTTTGGACCTATTGGACGAGGAGCGTGATATAGCGGCTGCCCGTTCGGCGATTTACCAGCAAGATCTTCGTCGCTATCACAGTCGCCGGGTTAGAACCAGAACTTTTCAAGAAGGAGATTTGGTGCTTCGACTCATCCAAGATCAAACGGGTATGCACAAGTTATCCCCACCCTGGGAGGGACCTTTCGTGGTCAGCAAAAATTTGCACAACGGGTCGTACTATCTGATTGATATTCGAGGACATCAAGACTCACGTGCATCAGAAGAGGAGACCAACAGGCCGTGGAATATAGCTCATCTTCGGCCTTACTATACTTGAGCCATCGGCTCTATCTATGTACATATCATGACAATGTATATATTATCTTTGATATATCAAACCGGAGCCTCAGCTAAAGCGGGGTCTCTGCCTTTCTCATCATGCGAGATTACATGGAGTGGTTCTGTTTAAAGCGGCCTCCGGTTTACCCCTTGACATTTGCTTTTTATATATCACTGGGGGCCTTGGTCGTGTCCGAACCAACGAACACCCTTTGATAGGCGACAGCCACCAGATCATTTGGGGACTTGGTCAAGTCTGAACCAGTCACGCCTCTTGGTCGGCCTAAGGCCACAAAATCACTTGGGGGTATGGTTGGGCCCGAACCATTGCCACGCCTCTTGATCTGGCATACATGCCACGAGTCATTTGGGGACCTGGCTGACTTGAATCATTGTCACTCCTATTGGGGGCCTTGATCCTGTCCGACCATGGTAATACCATCTGAACAGCTCAGTACAACATATTTTTGCAAATGGTTTTTATCATTACTTTTGCTTCCATGTTGTTTTCATGGTTTGTTCGTTCTTTGCTTTTGTTGGATTTCTTTGTGTCAACAAGCATATTTTTTCCAGTTCAGCCAATGATTTTTGATCCCCCTTTTTGATCCGGAGGAGTCTGCCTGGTTTACCTTTTCCCTGTTAACATCATGGAGTAACCAGGGGGCTCGTATTAAGTCAGTACGGTTTGTACGGGAGCTACTTTCTCCCTTTTTGACGGTAATGGTTTATAAAACCACCGCTTCAGGCTTGGCTAAAAGCCAGCTTTATGCTCAAACATGGCAGGTATTTATGTATCATTTATTTGTTATATTATTGATACACATATCAAGATCATAATCCGGCTGATGGTATAACCGCCACCGAAGTTCAAATTTTTCTGATTGCAGGAAATATGAATTAAAGTTTTCAAGCAAAAGCTTCAGTACTTATGCACGAAGGCATATTCCAGGCAGAAGTTTTAACTATCCTATTACAAGGCAGCACGGTGTTCAAACAAAATCATGGTTTTTGCAAATAGCTCTTCAAACCGGCTTCCGGTTCAAGCCTGCTCCTCATCCTCCGCCGCTTCAGCTTCTTCGTCTCTACCCATTGGCTGGAAATCAACAGTGGTCCAGTCGATTCCCATTAAAGCTTGGAAAACAGCCTCTTCATGGATCAGGGAAGACGGTTCAATATCAGGGGCGTAAGTGTGCTTACGGGTTGGAGGAATCAGATTCTCCGCTTCAACAGTTGGGGCCGGTACTCGCTTGTTTTGATTATTATATTCCGCTTGATAATGCGTCAAATCTGCCTCTTCAGCTAGCTGGCAAGCCAGCGGGCGCACTGCACGGTTTATGGCCCTTAAATCCTCTTCGTTGAATTCAGAGCCATCTTCTTTCAGACTGGGATAGCCTTGAGCTGCTTCCACAGGATCAAAGTCGGGCACCCAAGCCTTTGCCCGGATTAAGGCATTGACGGCTCCAGTTCGGGCAGCGGATTTTTTCAGCTCCTCAATCCGGGCTGGAAGCATTGAAAGCTTGCTAAGAGTGTCCTGGATTAAAGAGGGCGCCGGGTTGTTGTAAGAAGCTATGGTGATGATCCGTTGGGCTCCGGTATACAATTGTTCCACCAAGGTGTAGGCAGCTTTCAATTTCTTCCGCACATCATTTCCTAAGTGCCCAATACGTGTGCCTACAAACAAAATTGGAATGGTCTCAAACCGGATTTATAATACAGCAGATTCAAATTTATCACAGAAGTTACAAGGAGCTTATCAAAGATTGCAGCAGTCATAGAGTGTATTTGCCGCTGTACGGCCGTCAGTTCATCCACCACCGGTTTAAGGGCCGCTTCGGCGTTTTCTGCTCTTTTGGTTAAACCGGCCTTCTCAGTGGCCCAGTCAGCCCGCTCTTTTTTGAAGCTTTCTTTCAGCCGTTCCGCAGTGCTCAAAGCGCTGGTTAATTCTTGCTTGGCCTTATCTGTTTCAGCCTGCTGGGTCTTTAGGGCCTCCTGCAAATCGGCAATCTGGTCCTCCTTGATTTTCACTTCAGCCTGCATACAGATGGCATTTTAAGCTTTGCACAGGCGATCCAAGAAATGGAAGTATCAACCACATAACAAAGTTATATGCCTGATACTCGGGGGCTAATGCACCTTCAATTTTTTGTATATTGCTAGATTACAAAGTCCCAAGCTCAATACAAGTATTCAACTTGGCACTTGGGGGCTAATGGCTATTTGAACAAGTTATGTTCTAAGGACAGCTTTTTATTTTTGAGCCCGGTTTACTTATGCTAAGTTAGACCGGCCCTCGAGCGTTATGCCGACGGATTTCAAAAATGTTCAGGATCAAGTCCCGGTTTGACCAAGGTCACAAACCGGCCCTTGGGGGCTACAAGGATGAATGCAATGGCAGAAAGGAAAGAAGGAATTTACCTCAAATTTATCCCTCATCATTTTGACCAGGCCAGCTTCACAGTCACGGCTAGTGTAAAGCCGGTTTAGATAGCCAGAGTGAAGATCTTGAGCATTTAGAGCGGCGTATGTCTCTAATTCAACATCCCATTTTCCTTTGTTCAAAGGGGAAGAATCCTCTTTGATGGTATGTCTGGTAAGGGTGGCAGGATTCCCAGGTTCAGAGCGGCCTACGCCGGTAATCACAACATCATCATCTTTTGACTCGCCGGTTTGGGTTGGTGCGGCCGGTTTGCCAGCAGGAGTGTGGGATTTCTCAATCTGGACAGAGCTGGCAGGCGGATCAGCAGAGGCTGGAATATGAATAGGACCTTCTTCAGGGATAACGTCGTCTTGCAGAGGAGGATCATTGGGGATATCTTCACAAGTAAACACTTCATGATCAGGTGCTTGGTCATGCTCTGGGGCCACATCTTCTTCAGCCGCTCTATCCAGGCGGGCCTTCTTGCTTGGTTTCGGTTTAGCCCTGAAAGAAAAATAAAAAATCAAGGAAAAGTGTAAGCCATTGCGCAGTATACTGGAAGCATATGTTCGGTTTAACTTACCCAGCAACTGTTTTCAAAGGTGGTAGCTGGGTGGCCGACGATTCACCAGATGATGAATGAGAAGTGACCTGATAATCGGAGTCGGATGGATTAAGAGGTTGACGGAAGAAACCCGCTTTACGATTTAAATCAATAAAAAGGTCGGAGACCTCGGAGCGGCGTTTTCAAACCGGACTGTTTGGTAAACCGGCAGAGGTAACTACCTGGCCACTATGCCGGGTTGTGCGGCGAGCTTCGTGTTGCTGGGTCTTCATAAGAAATTGGGAATCCAGATAAGCAAGAGGATGAGAAAATTTAATTTTCCGGTTTGCCCGGCGAAATTTTGGCAAAGGCAGGATTTCTGAATCGGAAGAGAGAATGGTTACCTCAACGAAACCCGCATTGCTGGCTTCAGCGTCATCCTGACAAGCATTATCATCAATAAGGCGTGTAAAAAGCAAGCCAAGTGAATCAAGTTCTACCTCAAGATCCGGATTACCCACATCATCATCAATGGCTGGGTTAGATGAAGCGGTGGTTTTTCTCTTATGAGCTGGTTTCTTGATAACCTTGGTCTTGGGCCGGGTTGGCCGTCCTGCCTTCTCCGTTTTGTCTTGAGGAAGTTTCTTACTCCAAAACGGATTATCACCCTGGATCAGCAGTAATTAAACGTTGAACATATAAAATAGTAAACCGGTTCAACAGTAGAGCAATTAAAATATTACCGCTGGCGGTTTGTTGGTGGTGCAGTAAGGAGGCAGACCGGTTTGAGCACAGAGGTGCTCCGGTTCATTCAGCATCTTTTTCACAGATTCTGTGACTTCGTCATCAGGGAGTTGGATTTTAGTGTGTCGGAGTGGGTCATCGACACTATCAGTATACTCGCACATCAAATTTGGGCGCCGTCTTAGAGGCAAAATGCTCCATGATATCCAGCAGCGTGCAAGGTCTATTCCTGTTAAACCATTGGCCATGAAGGCCCGGAGCTTGGACAGTTGAGGAGCATATTTAATTCTCTCCTTGGCGCTTAGCCTTTGTGGAAAAGGGTGAGTGTTGCTGAGCCGTTCCGGACGGAAGCCAGGCAAGGGATTTTCATTGTCAGGAGATGTATCCTTGCAATAGAACCAAGTTGCGTTCCATTCCTTGGGGTGAGTATGGAGTTTGACGTGGGGATAGGTGATTTCTTTCCTTTTCTGAATGGCCATACCACCCAGTTCGGTATTAGGGCCGTCAGTGAATTCAGTACGGCGGTTCAGATGAAAGAGATCTCTAAATAACTCGACTGAAGGTTCCTCTTGAAGGTATGCCTCAGAGAGTACTTGAAAGTGACATAGATTGGTGACGGAGTTGGGGCCAATATCCTGTGGACGGAGTTGAAAGTTGGCTAACACATCCCGGTAAAATTTAGAGCCGGGCGGTTTGAAGCCCCGGGCCATGTGATCTGCAAAAACCACGACCTCTCCTTCCTGGGGCGTAGGAGGACATTCATCTCCAGGAACCCTCCAGTGGATTGTATCTTTGCTATCCAAAGCGCCGATCAGGACTAGATCGTTCAGCTGTGATTCTGTGACACGGGAGGGAACCCAGTTGCACTCGTACACTTGTTTGGCCATGACGAGATCTACAAGAAATAAGTGATCCGGTTCAAGGTCATGCCGGATAAAAAGGTGTTGATCTAATTACGGTAAACCGGAGGCAGTACCAATAAACCGGTCTTCTACAACGCAGCATCAGATGGATTCTGGCGGTTCAACCAGGGGACTAATGACATATATGTCGGTTTAGCAATTTTTTCTCTATGGTGAAGTTAAACCGCCTGGCCTAAGCATCGGAAGCAATTGAAACTATGGATAACTAGTTATGCAGAAACAAGTTTCACAAAATCATGTTACAGCCACGGATCTACAGCAAGCTCATAAAAACAGGAAATATTTCGAAGACTAAGGCGGAAACAGAAGTGAACCATTGAGCGGATATGTGCGGGAGATCTATGCGCTTGGAGGAGAAATAGCAGGCGGATGCTAAAGGGATCGCTACTAAACACGGCAAGAGTCCACAGATGCATTCCAGGTCAGAGAACAGCTATGAACACGCAATGAACATAGCAAGAACATGGAACCCTAAGAACAGATCTAGGTTAAGAAGGAGAGAGGACTTACCGGGAACGGAGAAGATGCGGAAAGATGCCGCAGCACTCTGGTACGTTCAGGTTGATGCAGCGGCCCGAGACGAGGCAGAGATCGACGGTGGTGGCGGAGCTGCAAAGCCAGCGACGTGAGGAAGAAGAAGAAGAAGGGACGAAGGGGAAGAGAAAGGAAATGACCCTTCGGTCTTATTTATAAGGCAGCCGAGCTAGGTCAAACGCGCGAATCCAGGAGCTGTCATTAAGAGGGTGTTATGAACTTCATAATGACGTCATGCCGGTTTAGAGTAACCAAAACTGATGACGTCATGCCGGTTTATAGCAACTAAAAATAATGACGACATGGAGATTTGCCAATTAAACAGAAGATATCCAAGACGCAAGATGGTGTGAAGGATTGACATGAACCAGTTCAAATCAATCTGGGGCCTAATGTTGGGGATATTACCACTAGGCGTAAACCGGCCTACTTGGGCCGGGTTAACTTCATTAGTGGCGTAAACATATGAAGGCCCAAGGCCTGTAGTCGGTTAGAGCATGTAGCCGTAAACCGGCCTGATGTATGACTTGTATTGTAAGTAAGGAACAGGGAGATAGCAACCGGAATACGAGTATAAACCGGTTAGGACTCTATGGACCGACGGGCGTCACCCGTATATATAAGGGGACGACCCGGTGGCGGTTCAAGGGAGACAACCACAACTCGAGCCTAGGTGAAGCTTGTTTGCTCCCTAGCCATCGAGATCATATCAATTCCATCACAACTAGACGTAGGCTTTTACCTTCATCGAAGGGGCCGAACTAGTATAAAACCCTCGTGTCCTTGTGTCCGCTTTAACCCCTTCAAGCAAACTCGTAGCGATGGCTCCACGACTAAGTCCTTTCGCTAGGACATCTGCCGTGACAAATCCACGACAGAACCCGAGAAGCTTGCCGGAGGGGACTCCAAACACACACTTCTCGGGGTTGAGCTTGAGGCTGATCTTGCGCAGATTTGCAAAGGTCTCGTCTAAATCTTGAATCAGAGTTGCCTTGTCCTTGCTCTTGACCACTATGTCATCCATGTAGGCTTCCACATTTCTGTGTATTTGTGGCTCAAGAGCGACATGGACTACCCTTGCAAATGTTGAACCAGCGTCTTTTAAACCGAAAGGCATCCGTATAAAATAGTACGTGCCACATGGAGTGATGAATGCAGTCTTCTCCTCATCCTCTTCTGCCATGAAGTTTTGATGGTATCCTGAGTATGCGTCAAGAAACGAAAGCAAGTCACATCCGACCGTGGAGTCAACAATCTGGTCAATGCGCGGCAAGGGAAACGGGTCTTTGGGACAAGCTTTATTAACATCGGTAAAGTCGATACAAAGCCTCCATTTCCCGTTTGCCTTGCGCACGACTACAGGATTGGCCAACCATGTAGGATGGAGCACTCCTCTGACAAGGCCTGCTGCTTCCAATTTCTTGATCTCTTCTGCGATGAATTCTTGGCGCTCCACTGCCTGCTTCCTGACCTTCTGCTTGACGGGCCGCGCATGAGGACAAACGGCAAGATGGTGCTCAATTACTTTCCTGGGAACACCGGGGATGTTAGACGGTTGCCACGCAAACACGTCGACGTTCGCCCGCAGGAAAGCAATGAGCACACTTTCTTATTTAGGGTCAAGAGTGGCACTGATGGTGAAGGTACTACCAATGCCATCCTCCTTGGCGGACACCTTCTTGGTCTCTGGCGGAGCTGCCATTGTCTTTTTACACTTGCCGGTGGAGCTCGATGGTGCGTCCTCGATGGCAGTGCAGCACTCCGAAGAGGTGCGCTTGCCGGAGTGGGCATCAGAACTCTTGCCGGACTTGGCCTTCTTCTTCCCCCCGGGAGCTTCAACGGCAGGTGACTTGCGATCTGTTGCGGCTGCTGCTTCCCGGTAGATCTTGTCGGCGCAGATAAGAGCATCCTTCTTATCGCCAGGGACAGAGATGACGCTTATCGGGCCTGGCATCTTCAGCATGTTGTATGCGTAGTGAGAGGCTGCCATGAACTTGGCAAGTGCTGGACGGCCGAGTATCCCATTGTAAGGCAATGGAAAATCGGCAACGTCAAAAGTGACCCTCTCAGTCCTGAAGTTCAATTCGCTGCCAAATGTTACTGGCAATGTGACCTTCCCCTTCGGCTTGCTCCTTCCCGGGTTGATTCCTTGGAATGTGCCGGTCTCTTCAAGCTCGCTGCCAGGGATCTGGAGTTTCTGGAGTACAGCGGAGGAGATCAGGTTTAAGCCGGCCCCGCCGTTAACTAGCATCTTAGTGACCTTGAGGTTGCGGATAGTTGGTGAAACCAACATCGGCAAGCACCCGACCGCAGTTGTGCGATCAGGGTGGTCCTCAATATCAAAGATGATAGGCGTGCTGGACCATTTCAGAAGTTTGCGTGACTCAACAGGTGGTTCCGCCGCATTGACTTCCCGCACCCACTACTTGAGTTGGCGGTGCGAAGTATGCAGAGAAGCACCGCCGTCAACGCACAAGACCTTTGTGGCTTTCTGGAACTCCTGCTCATTGGTCTCGACATCATCCATGTCTTCGTCGTCGTCGTGATCTTCATCCTTGTCGCGGCCGTGGGGAGGTTTGTCTCCTTGCCGCTGCTTGGCCTTGCCGCGGCGTCCTCCCCGGCCGGCGCGCTTCTTGCCGGATTCTCCAGCGCCTCCTTGGGCCCTCTCCTTGTCGCGTCGCTCGTATTCAGCCTTTTGCTGCTGGACAAGCTGCTCGACCTTCTTGTAGCTCTGGAGGTCATGGCCCTTGGTGCGGTGGATCTTGCAGTACTGCTTGTCGGTGCCGTCCTGCTTGTCGGCGACCGCCACAGCCTGGCAGTTGGTGCATGCGTCAATCTCCTTGCCGGAGCTACCAGCTTTGGCTTTCTTGGCGCCACCTTCGTTGCCGGACTGCTCAATGACTAGCACTTCTTTGCCTTTCTTTTTCCTGTTGTTCCGCCGCCGGTTTTTCTTTGCCGAGGCAGCATCTTCACTGTCAGATCCTCCTGCTCCTGTATTCTCTCCGTGGAGTTTCCTCCCTTCCTCAGCATGTTCACACTTGTCGGCTAGGGCATACAGCTCACTGACGTCTCTGATCTTGCACATCGCCATCTCCTCCCGCATCCTGCAGTTACACACGTTCTGATGGAACGCGCTGATGACCGCGGCAGGGTGGACATCTGGGATGCTGCGCTGTACACGGCTGAATCTCTGAATGTACTTGCGCAGGGGCTCTCCTTCCTTCTGGGCGAGCAGGTGAAGGTCACTCTCTTGGCCATGAGGTTTGTGGCCGCCTGTAAAGGCGCCGACAAACTGATGGCATAGGTCTGCCCAGGAGGATATGGAGTTGTCCGGCAAATGCATGAGCCAGGACCTGACATTGGGCTTGAGCACCAGCGGGAAGTAGTTGGCAAGGATCTTGTCGTCCCACCCCCCGGCAGCTTGCACCGCGATGGTGTAGATGCTGAGGAACTCCGATGGATGCGACTTGCCGTCGTACTTCTCTGGTACGTCTGGCTTGAAATTCTTCTTGCTGGGCCACTGGACTTGCCGTAGCTCACGAGTAAACGCAGGGCAACCTCCCGCGTATGGCAAGTCGCCTGGTTCCCCTGGCGCATGCATGTCGACAGAGGGCCCAGCGCACTGGTCTGATTGACGCCGCGCTTCTCTTCGGCGCTCGATGCGAGTACGAGCATCTTCTTGCTGTCGTTCGTGAAGAACTTGGCGCTGATCGCGACGAGCTCGTGGATCTGATGACGCGGTGGAGTCGCTGTCGAGGTGGATCCGGTGAGTCGGCGATCTTGGCCTTCGGGGCGGAGAGTGCACAGTGGTTGCACCTCCACCGGTCTTGTCGCCACCGGCTCGTGCCTGGCTGACTTGCCGCGGCTGCGACGTACTCGGCTGCCACGGAGTGCCGCCGTTGGCGAAGCCGATGAGACTTTGAATGGTGGCCCTCCAGTCGTCGATCTTGTCTGCCGCTGGAGGGTAGTCTAGGAGCAGTTGAGCTCGCGCCAAAGCTTCTGCTGATGTGACGGGTGGCGGCGGCGAACGGTGTGAGGAGCGGGATATGCTCGGACTTCTAACTATGTTAGAAGGAGCAGTATCTCGTCCAGGCGATCATGCCCCGCTCATGCCAGCATGTTGGCGTACATGCTGGTCTTGAGCACTCCGAGATCCACCAGCTCGATCTTGGTCCAGCAAACGTATGGCACCGTGAGTACCATGACGCTGCCGGTCCCGCGCCTCCTGGGATGGGCATGGTGCATGTACGGACGCCGAGGTCTTGGAGTGCGCTCGGTCGTTGTGGGAGCCGACTGCACCGCCGATGGGCAGCGCAGCCTTGTCCTTGGACCTGGCAGCACCGTGAGCTCCCTCATCGATGCCCGTTCTTCCGCCGGCGTCTACCCCACCAGCCGTTTGCTCCGGCGGTGGTGGGTTCGGCGCGGACGGAGCAGCCGCCTCCGAAGCCTTCTTCTTCGGCGGCATGTCGATGAAGACGATGAAGATTTAGCTCGTGTGAACGCTGGATCAGGTTCACACAATCTCGACGCACCCCCTACCTGGCGCGCCAGAGATGTCGGGGGAACTAATCCACGAACACCTATGGGACCGGCGGACCGAGCCCCTTTAGGTTCGGCAGGGGGGCGGAGATCGCACGAAGAGCAGATCGAGGCGAAACACACGAGCAGTTTACCCAGGTTCGGGCCGCACGGATGCGTAAAACCCTACTCCTGCTTTGTGGTTTGTATTGAGTTCTTGCTCGGGAGCGCTGAGTGCTACAGTACACACCAGCAGCTAACGAGACCGAGCGTGAGTGTTCTCTCCTTCCTCCTCCCCCCTCTACGTTGCGCATGGGCCTCCTTTTATATGCTCAAGGGGTCACCGACAGGTGGCAACGTAGACAAGGGTAAAACTGGAAAGGTGTTGCGGTTGGTACAATTACTTGTTATAGTGTATCATACCTAACCCTGACGGCAGGGGACAAGGGCATTAAATGCCCGTCTGCATCATCCAAATAGTGCAAAAGGGACCGCCAGGGACGCTACCGCTCGCCACGATGGCAATCTTGTCAGCGCCGCTTGCCACCGCGCACCGCTGGCTGCACAGCCTCCCGCCACGTACGCCTGGAAGGGTCCCAGAGCGACACGTTGGTGGATGTGCTGGAGCGCGGGCACAGAGTGGTGGCTTGCCGCGGCAAGCGCCTTGCCACGGTCGTTGTCTTGTCGCGTCCGGGAGCTTGTCGCTCACCGGGCCTTGCCGGGATGCGTGGCGCGTCGCGGCAAGTTCCTTGAGATGCCTTGGTTGGCCTTCTCGGCAAGCTCCTCTTGCCGGGGTCTTGTCTTCTTGGATTGGATACTTTGTCCTTGAATGGCTCCAAAGGAACCACAGAGGTCCTTGGCGGTCACCCGGCAAGCCTTGCCGCGGGATGCTGCGACTGCCCGTGCACAAGTTCGGGATACTAGGGTACCCCTACTCTAGTAGACCGATAGACGGAGAAATCGTCCATGAAAACCTCACAAATCTTTTCACAAAAGTCAGAGAATATAGCCATCATGCATCTTTGAAAGGTAGTAGGTGCATTACATAGACCAAAAGGCATACGTCTATAAGCAAAAGTACCAAAAGGGCAAGTAAAAGTAGTCTTTGATTAATCTTTGGCTAACACAGGTATTTGGGAGAAACCAGAATAACCATCTAGAAAGCAAAAATGTGTATGTTTGGATAGTCTTTCTAGCATTTGATCGATAAAAGGTAAGGGGTAATGATCCTTTTTAGTTGCCTTATTTAATTTGCGGAAATCAGTTACCATCCTATAACCTGTAATAATTCTTTGAGGAATCAATTCATCTTTATCATTAGGAACGATAGTAATACCTCCCTTCTTAGGGACACAATGGACAGGACTTACCCACTGACTATCAGCAACGGGATAGATTATACCTGCCTCAGGGAGCTTTAGTTTTTCCTTTCTTACCACTTCTTTCATTTTAGGATTCAGCCATCGTTGATGATCACGAACTGGTTTAGCATCTTCTTCCAAATTAATTTTATGTTGACATTGAGTGGGACTAATGCCCTTAAGATCATCTAGAGTATACCCAATAGCAGCACGGTGCTTCTTTAGAGTTTTCAATAATCTCTCTTCCCCATGCTCTGAAAGGTTAGCACTAATAATAACAGGATATATCTTTTTCTCATCAAGATAAGCATATTTAAGAGTATCTGGTAATGGTTTAAGCTCAAACACGGGATCACCCTTGGGAGGAGGAGGACCCCCTAGGATTTCAACAGGAAAATTGTGTTTCAGAATAGGTTCATGTTTAAAGAATACTTCATATACTTCCCTTCTTTCATTCATAAACATATCATTTTCATGGTCTAGCAAATATTGTTCTAACGGATCACTAGGAGGTACGGCAATAGAAGCAAGACCAACAATTTCATCCTTACTAGGTAATTCTTCATCACGATGTTGTCTACTAAATTTAGAGAAATTAAATTCATGAGTCATATCATCTAAACCGATAGTAACAACATCCCTTTTGCAATCTATGGTAGAATTAACAGTGTTCAGGAAGGGTCTACCAAATATAATGGGACAAAAGCTATCTTGTGGGGAACCAAGAACAAGAAAATCAGCAGGATATTTAGTTTTCCCACACAAGACTTCAACATCTCTAACAATTCCCATTAGTGAAATAGTATCTCTATTGGCAAGTTTAATTGTGACATCAATATCTTCTATCTTAGCAGGTGCAATATCATGCATAATTTCTTTGTATAAGGAATAAGGTATTGCACTAGCACTAGCACCCATATCACATAAGCCATGATAACAATGATCTCCTATTTTAATAGAAATAACAGGCATGCCTACCACCGGTCTATTTTTATCTTTAGCACAAGGTTTAGCAATTCTAGCAGTCTCGTCAAGGAAATGAATAACATGCCCATCAATATTATCAGACAAGAGATCTTTAACAATAGCAATATCAGGTTCAACTTTAATTTGCTCATGAGGTGTATAAGTTTTAATATTGCTTTTACGAACCACAGTTGAAGCTTTAGCATGATCCTTTATCCTAACAGGAAAAGGTGGTTTCTCAACATAAGAAGTAGGAACAGTAGGATCATTATAAGTGACAATCTTTTCTTCAACTTTAATAGGTGCAACTACTTTTACTTCTATGGGAGGATGATATTTAAACCACTTCTCCTTGGGGAGATCAACATAAGTAGCAAAAGATTCACAGAAAGAAGCTACTATCTCAGAGTCAAGTCCATATTTAGTGCTAAATTTACGGAAAACATCGGTATCCATAAAAGATTTAACACAATCAAACCTAGGTGTCATATCTGACTCCTTACCTTTGTCGAGGTCCCAATCTTCAGAGTTGTGTTTAATTCTTTTCAATAAATCCCATTTGAATTCAATAGTCTTCATCATAAAAGAGACAGCACAAGAAGTATCAAGCATGGTGCGATTGCTATCAGAAAGCCGAGCATAAAAAATTTGAATAATCATTTCTCTTGAGAGCTCATGATTGGGGCATGAATATAACATTGATTTAAGCCTCCCCCAAGCTTGAGCGATGCTTTCTCCTTCGCGAGGCTAAAAATTATATATATAATTGCGATCACGATGAACAAGATGCATAGGATAAAACTTCTGATGAAATTCCAATTTCAATCGTTTGTAATTCCAAGACCCCATATCATCACATAGCCTATACCATGTCGATGCATCTCCCTTCAAAGATAAAGGGAAGACCTTCTTCTTAACAACATCTCTGGGTACACCTACAAGCTTAAATAATCCACAAACTTCATCCACATATATTAGATGCTCATCAGGATGTTTTGTTCCATCTCCTAAAAAGGGATTAGCTAGCAGTTTTTCTATCATACCTGAAGGAATTTCAAAGCGGACATTTTCATTTTCAGTAGGTTCAGTAGGTTGAGGAGCAACTCTTTGCTCTACTGGTCGGGGTGAAGATACCCCGAACAAGCCCCTTAGAGGATTACTTTCCATAGTAACAAGTGACAGTAAATTTCAGCATACTATATAAATTTTTCCTTACCAAAATCCACCTACCAAAGGCACTTCACTCCCCGGCAACGGTGCCAGAAAAGAGTCTTGATGACCCACAAGTATAGGGGATCTATCGTAGTCCTTTCGATAAGTAAGAGTGTCGAACCCAACGAGGAGCAGAAGGAAATGATAAGCGGTTTCCAACAAGGTATTCTCTGCAAGTACTGAAACAAGTGGTAACAGATAGTTTTGTGATAGGATAATTTGTAATGAGCAACAAGTAACAAAAGTAAATAAAGTGCAGAAAGGTGGCCCAATCCTTTTTGTAGCAAAGTACAAGCCCGGACAAACTCTTATATAGAGAAAAGCGCTCCCGAGGACACATGGGAATATCAACAAGCTAGTTTTCATCACGCTCATATGATTCACGTTCGGTACTTTGATAATTTGGTATGTGGGTGGACCGGTGCTTGGGTACTGTCCTTACTTGGACAAGCATCCCACTTATGATTAACCTCTATTGCAAGCATCCGCAAGTACAACAAAAGTATTAAGGTACACCTAACCATAGCATGAAACATATGGATCCAAATTAGCCCCTTACAAAGCAACGCATAAACTAGGGTTTAAGCTTCTGTCACTCTAGCAACCCATGATCTACTTATTACTTCCCAATGCCTTCCTCTAGGCCCAAATAATGGTGAAGTGTCATGTAGTCAACATTCACATAACACCACTAGAGGAGAGACAACATACATCTCATCAAAATATCGAACGAATACCAAATTCACATGACTACTAATAGCAAGACTTCTCCCATGTCCTCAGGAACAAACGTAACTACTCACAAAGCATAAACATGTTCATAATCAGAGGGGTATTAATATGCATATAGGATCTGAACATATGATCTTCCACCAAATAAACCAACTAGCATCAACTATAAGGAGTAATTAACACTACTAGCAACCTACTAGCACCAATCCCGGACTTGGAGACAAGAATAGGATACAAGAGATGAACTAGGGTTTTGAGAGGAGATGGTGCTGATGAAGATGTTGATGGAGATTGCCCTCTCCCGATGAGAGGAGCGTTGGTGATGATGATGGCGATGATTTCCCCCTCCGGGAGGGAAGTTTCCCCCGCAGAACAGCTCCGCCAGAGCCCTAGATTGGTTCCGCCAAGGTTCCGCCTCATGGCGGCGGAGTTTCGTCCAAGAAGATGGCTTCTTATTTTTTTCCATCGAAAGACTTCATATAGCAGAAGATGGCCACCGGAGGGCCACCAGGGGGCCCACAAGGTAGGGGCGCACCCAGGGGGTAGGGCGCGCCCCCCACCCTCGTGGGCAGGGTGTGGCCCCCCTGGTGAATCTCTTCCGCTGAGTATTTTTTATATATTCCTAAAACATCTTCTGTGAAGTTTCAGGACTTTTGGAGCTGTGCAGAATAGGTCTCTAATATTTGCTCCTTTTCCAGCCCAGAATCCTAGCTGCCGGCATTCTCCCTCTTCATGTAAACATTGTAAAATAAGAGAGAATAGGCATAAGTATTGTGACATAATGTGTAATAACAGCCCATAATGCAATAAATATTGATATAAAGGCATGATGCAAAATGGACGAATCATAAGGTTTTCACACCCTTTGGCTTATTTGGATGCTCATTTTCTTTTGAAAAAACAGCAACATGAGAGCCGCCGTCAGGCCCGGACCAGTGACGACAATGAACTGCCCTCCGGCTTACCAAAAACTCCTCGGAAATGCCAGAATGAGGTTTCTTTCACCTTTGTCTCTTGCTTTTATGAATGAATCTATTTCCTTGCTCTCTTAACTGTGATTTCACTATTGTAGGAGGTTTCTCGTTCTTCTGGTGATTCTTCACAAACTCAATTTCCGGCTTTCAAGACTACCCCTGGGTAAAGAAAATTATCTTTCTTATGCATCTTTAAGTCTGTATCATTATACTGACTCATGAAATTCTTCTTAGCGTCAAGCAAAGCCTAAGAAAGCCAGGGTGGCTAAGCCAGCGGAAGGCCCGAAAGACCCTGCTCCTGAACCGGCAATACCAACTCCTGCTCCTGAACAATCTGAAGCACCAGAAGACCCTGCTATCAATGTTCGAATAGATCCTCCTGAACCGTCTGTTGATGAAACTATTCTCAACCCGTCTACTGTTGAACCGTCAAGCTCAGCTAACCCGCCGGCGACTTACAACAGTGACGTTTTAATCGCTGGTAGTAGATCTGCCAAGCAAGAGGCTTTGCAAAGCCAGAAAGTGTGGCTTGACATCTCTCACTATGCTCACCTGAGTATCAGTGACGTGCTATCTGGATACCTCAGTCATGTGCATTCCAGCCGTGACTCTGAAATTGAGATGGTCAAACAGCTGCAACTGAAATATGAGGTATGCTCTCCGGCTTTCATTAGTTTACATATGCTCTCCAGCCCCCAAGTCTGTGGATTATGATGAACCTGAATGATCTGTAGACTTATGATATAGGTTGATGCTTTGTCTTAGTTTTCCCTAAGTCCGGTGGATTAGCATGAAGTTTCACATGTAGTCCCCAAGGGTCAGCTTAATTTATCATGAATGAGTCGGTACATAACTTTATAACTGTCTTGAATCAATCCAAACTAATATTGTTATCCGGCTCAAGATGAAAAACTTTCTGCATATCCTGCATTAGCCCCCAAGTGCCAAGCATTGTTACTTGTAAAACACTTGGGACTTTAATCATACAAGAGTCTTTTTTGCATTTTAAAAATTGCTTTGGCAGACATTAGCCCCCAAGTGCCGAGTGGCGTTGCATTGCAATGTACTTGGGACTTTACTCATTATGACTTTTATTGGAATAAATTTTTGACACACCTATGCATGTCTGTAGACCGCCATCACTGAATTGGGTTCTCAACTGACTGATGCAAAGACCCGGTTGGCGGCTCAAGAGAATGAGATAAAGAATGCCGACTCCAAACTCTAGTTGAGCCTATCTGAAGCAGAGAAACTGAAGACCAGTTTTGATGTGGATAAAAAATCTTGGGCCGATGAAAAAACCTTATTGATACAGCATGCTGAGACAGCCGAGGCGGCTCTCAAGGAGGTTACCACGGAGCTCACTAGTTTAAAAAACCGTGTGTCTCAGATGGTCTCTGCAATCTTTGGTGAGTCATTGCATTATTTACTTAAACTCTATTTTTGCCAGATATATAAGCCGCCTACTTAACCTTTTAAAATACTCGTAGGTCCCCGGAGCAGCAATCTGAGCCAAAACAGCTTGATAAAACTCAAGGTGGTTTACACCCTGGTGGAGCAACTGTACACTGGAGCTCAACGGACGCTTGCCATTATTTCCCCAGCCAACCAAGGACCAAACCTCTTGAGTGATGTCTTGAAGAAATTATCTATCTTACCCGCCAGATTCCAAGAGGTCAAGCGGTCTTGTGCAAGAGCCGGAGTTCTAACTGCTCTAAGCCGCTCCAAAGCCTGGGTGCTGGAGCTAGACCCGGCAGATGTAGCCAAGGGGTATCTCGGCCTTAAGGAAGACGGGACACCGTTTGATCAAGATGATTTTGCTACTTGTGTGAGGGGAGTTCGTCCTCATGCTACTATCCTTGGCGATGAGACCATATTGATAAGAATCAGCCGGGTTTTGATGTTGAGAATAAAAAGATGGCGACTCCTTCGTATAAAGTGACAGACCTCATCCTGTTGGTTCGCCAACACACCTTTGCCCCAGAAATTGACCCGTCTGGTCTAATTGATGATGAAGCTGAGTTTGTTGCTCTTCATGGCTTTGATTGGTCCAAGCCCAGTTTCCAACCAGTGGAGGAAGATGAACCAGCGAGGGAGGATTTGTAACCATCCAAATAATCCGGCTAAGATTTAATGAACCGGCCTTAGCTTAACATCTGTTTAGGAGAAAAAAACAATTCTAACCTTTTGGGCTCCCAAAGCCTTCTAATAGGCTAGCTTAAAACTGCATGTTCTGCCTATGCCATCGTGCATATCATACTGTGTACAATATTTTTATCCATCATGTCAACATAGCTTTATATCCTTTATCATATCTATAGTGTTTAAATCTGTTCATGTATGTAAAAGATGAGAAATTGTCCTGGCGGTTTGTTGCTGGACGGGTCAAAACACCCAATATATAACTATGAAATTACCATAATGGAATAATCAGGGCTAGATGTAAAGATAAATAAGGCTGGAAAGCCTTTGATTAAAGAAAAACACAGATAAGTTTGTTTATGAACGATAATGTCATACATGTGTTCTTCGATTCTGGACTGCCGGCTTATGTGACCTGGACAGTAAGGGTGACAACCCAATCTTTTTAGAAGTCAATACTTCCATATGCCTGATGACTGTTATACATTGGCAACTTATTGTCAAAGAACCAAGCCGGTTTAAATTGAAACCATACTTACAGTTGGATTCTAGACAACAAAAAAACCAGTAAAACAAAATAGCATCTTTCAAACAATGTAAATCAAGCATCAAGAAAAAATTTGGAGGCTTCTGATTTGAATACGATTAGTAAACCGGACCAAAGGGGTTAAGCTAGGATTCGAATACTATCATGTAGCCCCCAGTGGCTTTGGCGTTGCGCCGATCAAGAGGGTACCAACAGCTATGTTCTCTTTGGTTCGAATACGACCTATGTTTGAACAGGCAGCCCCCAGATGACCTTGAGAGGTTTTTAACGACCCTGATTCGAATACGATCCAAGTTGGACCCAAAAGGGGTTAAGCTATGATTCGGATACTACCAAGAAGCCTCCTAGTGAGTTTGGCTTTGCGCCGATCAAGATGGTTATGACAGCTATGTTCTCTTTGGTTCGAATACGACCTATTTTTGAACAGGAAGCCCCCTAGTGACCATGAGGTTTTAACGGCTAGATTCGAATACGATCATGAGCCGGACCAAGAGGGTTAAGCTAGATTCGAATACGATCAGCCTCCACTTGGTCATCTTATACTTAAGATAACAAAGATATGTGATCATTAAGGAAAAAAGGACAGAGTTCCTACTTTATTATTTATCATAATATATAGAACGTCAAAGTATGTACACTATGAGAGCCAGTGGCCCAATTGTAGTAAGGCCGAAGTTGAGCAATATTCCATGGCCGGCGGGTCTCTTCCTCCGACTTACATGAGTCTTTGTGCTCTCGAACATCGATAGGGTAGTATGACCCGTTATTCAAGTTCTTGCTGACCACAAAGGGTCCTTCCCAAGGTGGGGATAGCTTGTGCGCATCAGACTAGTCCTGGATGAGCCGGAGCACCAAATCACCTTCTTGAAAGGTTCTTGACTGAACCCGGCGGCTATGATAACGGCGCAGGTCCTGTTGGTAAATTGCTGAGCGGGCTGCTGCTAAGTCACACTCTTCATTCGATAAATCAAGCGCATCCTGACGGGCTTGTTTGTTATCAGCTTCAACGTAAGTCGCCACTCGGGGTGAGTCATGACAGATGTCACTAGGCAGGACTGCCTCTGCTCCATAGACCATGAAGAAAGGCGTATAACCCTGGATCTATTAGGGGTAGTATTGATACTCCATATCATAGAGGGTAACTCTTCCACCCAACAACCCGGTGTTTGTAAAGGGACCATAAGCCGGGGTTCTAGACCTTTTAGGATTTCCTGATTGACTCTTTCAGCTTGACCATTGGATTGGGGGTGAGCTACTGATGAAACATCAAGCCAGATATGTTCCCGGTGACGGAATTCTTCCATAGCTCCTTATGACAGGTTGGTGCCATTGTCAGTAATAATGTTGTGTTGAAAACCAAAACGGAAGATCACTTTCTTCATGAATTGAACTGACGTGGCCGCATCACACTTACTGACCGGCTCTACCTCAACCCATTTTGTGAACTTGTCCACTGCCACCAAAAGGTGTGTCTTTTTATCTTTGGATCTTTTGAAAGGTCCAACCATATCAAGCCCCCAGACTGCAAATGGCCAAGTAATTGGAATCATCCACAATTCCTGAGCCGGCACGTGCGCCCGTCGTGCGAATTTTTGACACCCATCGCACCTACTGACCAGATCCTCCGCATCGGCGTGAGCCGTTAGCCAGTAAAAACCATGATGGAAAGCTTTGGCCACAAGAGACTTTGAACCGTCATCATGGCCACAATCTCCTTCATTGATCTCACGAAGAATTTCTTGACCTTATTCAGGGGAGACACGACGTTGAAACGCTCCAGTGACACTGCGATGATACAACTCACAATTGGAAATTGTCATTGACTTGGACCGCCGGGTTATCTGTCTAGCCAAGGTCTCATCCTCTGGCAACCCGCCCCGGGTCATATAAGCCAAATACGGCACTGTCCAATCTGAAATGACATGAAGAGCCGCCACCAATTGTGCTTCCGGGTCTGGAACAGCCAAGTCTTCCTCTATAGGCAACTTGACAGAAGGGTTATGCAGAACATCTAAAAAAGTGTTTGGCGGCACCGGCTTACGCTGAGATCCCAACCGACTTAAAGCATCGGCTGCCTCGTTCTTTCTGCGGTCAATGTGCTCCACTTGATAACCCTTGAAGTGTCCAGCAACAGCATCAACCTCGCGGCAATAAGCCGCCATGAGAGGATCCTTGGAATCCCACTTGCCTGATACTTGCTGAGCCACCAAATCTAAGTCGCCAAGGCACCGTACCCAGCTCAAACTCATTTCTTTAGTCATTCAAAGACCATGGAGTAAAGCCTCATACCCAGCTGCGTTGTTAGTACAAGGAAACATCAACCGCAACACATAACAAAACTTGTCACCTTGAGGGGAAGTTAAAACAACTCCAGCCCTCGAGCCCTCCAATTGCCTGGACCCATCAAAATGAATCATCCAATATGTGTTGTCTGGATTCTCTTCAGGTATTTGCAACTCCATCCAATCGTTAATGAAATCCACAAGTGCTTGAGATTTGATGGTTGTACGTGGCACGTACTTTAAACCGTGAGACCCAAGTTCAATGGCCCACTTGGTGACTCGTCACGTGGCTTCTCTATTTTGAACAATATCTCCTAAAGGAGCAGAGCTAACCACAGTGATAGGATGACCCTGAAAGTAATGCTTAAGCTTCCGGCTCGCCATGAACACCCCATAAACGAGTTTCTGCCAATGTGGGTATCTCTGTTTGGACTCAATGAGCACCTCATTGACGTAGTAAACCGGCTGCTGAACCGGATATTCCTTACCAGCCTCTTTGCGCTCTACAACAATGGCCACACTGACAACACGTGTGTTAGCAGCCACATATTACAACAGTGGCTCCTTATCAACGGGAGCAGCAAGAACCGGCGGGTCAGCGAGCTGTCTTATCAGATCTTCAAAGGAAGAGTTAGCAGCATCACTCCAGACAAAATCATCCGTCTTCTTCATCATTTGATATAACGACATAGCCTTCTCCCCTAACCGGCTAATGAACCGGCTTAAAGCCGCGACATGACCCGCCAGTCGCTGAACGCCATTGATGCACGCTGGCTTAGACAAAGACGTAATCGCCTTGATTTTCTCCGGGTTAGCCTCAATGCCTCTGTTAGACACCAAGAAACCCAAAAGCTTGCCTGCTGGTACTCCAAAAACGCAGTTGGCCGGGTTGAGCATCATCTTGTAGACCCGAAGGTTATCAAAGGTTTCCTTTAGATCATCTACCAAGGTTTCCTTCTCTCTGTATTTCACCACTATATCGTCCACATAAGCATGAACATTACACCCAATCTAATTATGAAGATAGTTCTGCACACACCGCTGATAAGTCGCCTGGGCACTCTTAAGCCCAAAGGGCATGGACACATAGCAAAAGGCTCCAAATGGAGTAATGAAAGCTGTTTTCTCCTGGTCCTTAACCGCCATCTTGATATGATGGTAACCAGAATAAGCATCCAAAAAGCTTAAACGCTCACAACCTACCGTAGCATCAATGATTTGATCAATACGAGGGAGAGCAAAAGGATCAGTCGGACAAGCTTTGTTTAAGTCCGTGTAATCCACACACACATACGCCAGGTGCCGTTCTTTTTAAGCACGAGCACTGGGTTAGCCAACCACTCTAGATGAAAGACTCCAATAATGAACCCGGCCACCAAAAGCCGGGCCACCTCTTCTCCAATAGCCTTGCGCCTCTCCTCGTTGAACCGCCAAAGAAACTGCCTGACCGGCTTAAACTTTGGGTCAATATTGAGAGTGTGCTCAGCGAGTTCTCTCGATACACCCGGCATGTCAGAAGGCTTCCATGCAAAGATGTACCGGTTCTCATGGATGACCCCGATGAGCGCACCTTCCTATTTGGGATCCAAATTAGCACTGATAATAAATTGTTTGGATGAGTCGCCAGGCACAAAATCAATCATCTTGGTATCATCAGTTGACTTAAACTTCAGCGCCGACTCATGCTCCGTAGTTGGCTTCTTCAAAGATGTCATGTCTGCCGGATCAACATTGTCTTTGTAGAACTATAACTCCTCCGTCGCGCAAATACATTTTGCGTAAGCAGCATCGCCTTCCTCACACTCCAAGGCTATTTTCTGGCTTCCATGTACTGTGATAGTACCTTTATAACCCGGCATCTTGAGTTGTAGATAAACATAACACGGCCGCCATGAATTTTGCATAAGCCGGTCATCCAAACAGGGCGTGATATGGGATCTTGATTTTAACCACCTCAAAGGTTAATTTCTTAGCCCTGGAATCATGTTCATCTCCAAAAGATACCTCCAACTCAATCTTACCCACTGGATATGCCGACCTACCAGGCACCACTCCATGAAAAACAGTGTTGGACGTCTTAAGACTTTTGTCAATCAACCCCATGTGACGAAATGTCTCATAATAGAGGATGTTGATGCTACTGCCTCCGTCCATGAGCACTTTAGTGAATTTATATCCACCAACCTGAGGCGCCACCACCAAAGCCAGATGACCGGGATTGTCAACCCGGAGCGGGTGATCCTCCCTACTCCACAGAATAGGTTGCTTAGACCATCTCAAATAACGAGGGACCGCCGGCTCAACAGCGTTGACCGCTCCCTTATGAAGTTTTTGGTCCCTTTTGCATAAGCTGGTAGTGAACACATGATACTGCCCACTACTTAGCTGCTTTGGGTTACTCTGAAACCCGGATTGCTGCTGCTGACCTCCTTGGCCAGATTGCTGATTATAACCACCTTGATTACCTTGAGGGCCCTGGCCATGAAAACCGCCACCGCCTGAATTGTCGCCCGGGCCATGAAAGCCGCCACCGCCGCCTGAGCCACTACCAGGTCCATGATTACCGTCGAACATGTTAGAATTCTTGAAAGCCTTCATGATCATACAATCTTTCCATAGATGGGTGGCTGGCTTCTCCCGGGTGTCGTGCCTTGGACAGGGTTCATTTAGCAACTGCTCGAGGGTGGGACCTGACCCACCTGAACGAGGAGGTGGCCTCCCCTTATGCTGTTGATTGTTGCCTTGTGCATTGGTGTTAGCCACAAACTCCAGACTACCATCAGCCTTACGTTTATTATTACCTCCTTGATTTGTCGGGTTATGCTGGTGACCTTTGCCGTTGCCGTTCTTATTTCCCTTCCCTGTCTTCTCTTCGTCACACGCGGGATCCTTGGTACTATCAGAGTTGGCGTATTTGACTAGAGCCGCCATCAGCTGGCCCATGTTATTGCAATCACACTTGAGCCGCCCCATCTTCTATTTTAGAGGTTCAAAGCGGCAATTTTTCTCCAACATTAAGACCGTGGAGCCGGCATCCATCTTATCAGATGAATGTATTATTTCCTTCACCCGGCGCACCCAATGGGTCATGGATTCACCTTCCTCTTGCTTGCAATTAGTCAAGTCCACAATCGACATGGGTTGCTTGCATGTATCTTTGACGTTTTGAATAAACCAGGCTTTTAACTCTGCCCATGAGCCGATGGAATTGAGTGGCAACCCCTTCAACCAAGTGCGAGTTGTTCCATCTAACATCATAGTGAAGTACTTGGCCATTGCTGCATCACTGACCTCCAATAATTCCATGGCCATCTCGTAACTTTCAATCCATGCCCCGGGCTGTAAGTCGGCTGTGTAATTAGGCACCTTACGAGGCCCCTTAAAATCCTTTGGCAAGTGCTCATTACGTAGAGCCGGCACCAAGCAAGGGACACCTCCAGTCCTCATGGCCACGCCCGCTTCAACAGAGGTCGTTGGATAAACCGGAAAAGCCTGGTGAGCCGCCTGCTCAGCTGCCTGCTGAACCGCCCGCTCAGCCTCTTGGCGGATCCTATCCTGGTCAACCAAGTTAAGAGCTCCATTGTGCGCCGGGTCATGCCTGCGTGGCTGGTTACGACGCTGGGCGTTGCTTGACACGGCCGTTGAATCCATATGCCTGCTATAGCTCGGGCTCCGGCGTGGGCGAGGGGTCGAATGGATCATGTCTCGACTATAAGAGTATGCCTCCTGCTGTGCCAAAGCCGTCTGAAGAAGTTCTCTGACCCTTCAGGTTTTGATCACCGTCGGAGAGTCGCCTTCCATCGGGAGAGCCGCCAAACGTGCCGATGCAGCGATCAGATTCTCCAAAGGGTTAGAAAAATGACCCGGTGGTGTTGGTGCAAAATGAGGCGGAGCAGTATTCACACAAGGGGGTTCCATAGCTCGCGGTTGAACCAGCGCCCCAGCCCCGGGTGTTGTAATCCGGTTTGCCTCCAGCGGGTTACTGGGACCAGCCCCGGGTGTGTGGAAGAAGTTCCTAGGATCGTAAGTGTCGGGGGTTGGATGCGACATATGCCAATGGATGGCTTATCATGGTGGGGGCGAGTAGAACGTCGCCGATGCCTGGAAACGGGATGAGGCGTAGACACGAACGCCGGCGGACTTTACCCAGGTTCGGGGCTCTCCTAGGAGATAACACCCCTAGTCCTGCTCTGCGGGGTCTCCGCATGATCACTAAGGCAAAAGTGAGTACAATGGTGCTCCTCGAGCTGTATCTGTGGACGGGAGGAGACTAGGCCAGCTCTCCCCCTTCTCTAAGGTCTGATCTAGTTCTCATGGGTCGGAACCCTTTGCATGGGTGCCCTGGGGGTTTATATAGGCCTACCCCCCAGGGGTACAATGGTAAACCGACTGGGCGCAGGGCCCAATCGTCAGTCTCTTCGCCTGCCGGCCTTTCTGCCGACTGCTGGGGCCCGCCGACTGGTCTGGTACGGAGCCGACAGGCCGTACCCGCCGCTTGCGGGTCTTGCCGGCTGCCAATTACTGTAGTCGTGCCTCTAATGATGTAGGCTTAGTCATGGGGTCGTGGCTACAGCTCCGCCGCCTGGCGGGCGATTACTGTAGCCACCCCCGTCTCGTCTGGTTAATGGCGTGTGGGACCCGTGGGAGGGGCAGGCCGACTTCCGGGGGCCGGCTCCCTTCGGGTCCGACTGGTGGCGCTCCTGCCGTCTTCCGGACTCTCGCTGATCGGTAGGGCCCATCATCCGTGGACCGTACCGATAGGTCGTCGTGGGTGTAGGACTCCGCCCACTGTTGCTGATGCCAGGGATGGCGCGACAACAGTGCCTCGCCGGACGGAGATCTCCATCGGTACGGCGCACTGTGGCCTAGCCATCCCATGGAAAGGGGAGGGAGTGGGCTTTACTGTTTCCACTCCCCGTCCCATCCCCCCTTACGAGGGCATGGGCTTGGTTGGTGTCATGGGCCGACTCCCCGTGGCCGGCTTCTCTGGGAGCCGCCAGGCGAGAGTCGGCCCGTCTTGACCTCGCCTCTAGGACTCGGCCGCATGCGGGCAATCGGCCGTTCCTTTAGCCGGCCTCCAGAAGACGGCTCTCCATCCTGGTGTCTTGAGGGGCGCAGTCAGCCCCGATGTTTTGAAAGGTTCTGGGCCTCGGGTTAGCCTACCCGTGGCCCATTACTCCGAAAGTAGTCCCCGAAGCTGGTGAGGCACCACGGACGATCAGCCGAGGAGCCTCAGCAGTTTCTTTCACCGAGTGCTTGAGGTGAGACCTCGTTTCACTTCTGCCGGGCCGACTGGTAGGAGTCGGAGTCGCCGGACTTTGACTTGTTCAAAAAATGCTTTTGAATCCCCCGGCGGGAACTCAGTAACGTATGAGCTAAGCTTCCTGGCCGCTACCCACCACGTGGCAACCAGTGGCCGGGCCAGCCTGCCTACCCATCCGCGAGATGGGACATGTCTGCAGGTGGGGCCCTCCACTACCTAGCAGATCCGCTGCAGTCGTGGGGGCGGTTGTGGTTCCCACGGAGTTACCGCGCACGGTAACTTTGTGCGACGAACGTGGGGGCGTGGGGTAGTGGGTGCAGTAAATCCCACTACTGCCCCCTCGGATTCGCAGCCCACTGGGCTATAAGTAGGGGGGAGGGGAAGCGGTGGAGCACGCGCGTCCCACCTCCCCACTGCTTCTTCTCCTTCTTCTCCCTCTCCGCTCCCGAGCCTTGTCAAATGTCGCAGCGATCCACTCACGATGAGCTCTTCCTCCGCCGTTACGCCCCCGACGGCGCACTCCGGCACCTGGGATGGTTCAGAGGTCCACGAGGATCACATCGACTTCCTCTGCAAGATCCGTCGACTCCCTGGCGAGGATCGCGTGAGGGTCCGTCTCGCGCGTAGGGGAGAGATCTCGCCGGCGCCGCAGGAGGGCGAGTGGGTCGTCTTCCGCTCGCACTGCCTGTGCGGCCTGGGTGTGCCAGCGAGCAACTTCTTCCGCTCCTTCCTTGAGTTCTACGGACTCCGGCCTCACCACCTCACCCCCAACACGATGGTGTTGTTGTCCGCCTTCGTCACCCTGTGCGAGGGCTTCATCGGCGTTCTCCCAACCCTGGAGCTCTGGGGGGAGTTCTTCTACTCCAAGCTCGGCACCCAAGCCGCGGGCGTGTCGGCTCAGTGCGGCGCGTTCATCGCCGTGCGGAGGTTGGGGGCCGACAACCCGTTTCCCTCCATCAAGCTGATCAAGTCGGTGAAGATGTGGCAGCGGTCGTACTTCTATGTGAAGAACGTCTCCGCGGAGGGCGACTGGGAAAACCTGCTGGCCTTCATAGCCGGCCTGCCGGCTGGGAGGCAACCCAACTGGTCACACCGGACCCGGACGTTGACGCCCGCGGATGCCGGCGCCGTTGCGCGGCTTCGAGTACTGGCGCAGTCGGAGGGCCTGACCGGGCCGGACTTGCTGGCCGCCTTCGTGGCACACTGAGTGCTCCCTCTTCAAAGTCGCCCCCACCTGACCTGCCACATGAGCGGGCACCAAGACCCGAGCCGAATGTGCACCAAGGAGATGACTCACGAGGAGGTAGCCTACATGGTGAACTACCTTGCAAGCTGCAACCTCAACGAAGAGTGGCAGTTCGGCAAGGAGCCGTATTCACGTGCCGCCCCTCCGCCTCTGGTGAGTCGTTTTCTTTTTCTCTTTCTCTCTGACTTCTTCGTTGTCGAGTCCGTTTTGTCCGATCTGATCGGCCGGCTTTGGTCAGAACCCCCTCCTCCAGCCAGCAGCCGGCACCGCGGGGCTGAACCGCGAATTCCTCCCCGACCGGGCGGACAGTGATGTTGACGACCATGACCTGGGGGCGGCGGCCCTGGAGGATGACACCGAAGGAGGAGGCCGTGCAGCGGGCGGCCCGAGACTTGGGGCCAGTCTCGAGGACTGGCCCGATGATGACGAGGAGGTCATCCCACGCCACCAGCCAGGAGCCGGCCAGTCGGGCGCGGGCTCGTCAAGTCCCCCGGACGCTCAAGCCGGCGGCAAGAAGCGCAGGGCCGGGGCGAGCCTGTTTGGCAGCCGGCCGAAGAAGCCCAAGGGCTCAGCCGCAGCGACCAAGCGGGACGAGGCGGCCGCAAAGGCCAACGGCTTCCGCAAGGTGGTGAAGACGCCACAGCTTATTTCAGCGTAAGCACCACCTCCCTTCGTACCTTCATATTTCTTTATTGAGTCTGTCTGAAATTTCTTTATTTTGTTTCCGGCTTTAGGGCCCCTCTCTCTTGAGAAGTCGGCCACCGGCTCCGTCGTGAAGTCGGCGGAGACCTCCTCCACCACCCCGCGGGTTGACCCCGCAGCCGACCTCCGGGAGGCGACGGAGCGGAACGCGCGTGAGGAGCGGGAAGCCGCCTGCCTGAAGAAGGCGGAAGCCGACAGGCGGAGGCCGCCGCTCTGAAGAAGCTGGCGGAAGTCGAGGCCGCCGATGCGGAGAAGAAGCGCGCGGAGGAAGCCGCACGCCACCAGTCGGCAGTGTTTGTCGTCCCCTTGAACTCCGCACCGCCGCCACCGGAGTTCTCGGTGCAGACTGGGGAAGCCGGCGATGAGAACCCAGTCATGGAGAGGGACGCTGACATCACTACTACGCCGGAGGTCATTGTGCCGCCACCGCCACCCTCCGAAGGCGCGCTAGGCGGACAACCGGCGGATCCGCCAGTGCCGCCAACCGGAGGCGGGACGGCGACGGGCCTGGCCCTCGAGGTCAGTACGCCGTCGTGCCGCCGTCTCGTAAAGGCGGCCTCAGCGCCGCATCCTCTGGAGACCGTCGTTGCGAGCTCCTCGATCCCGGACGCCGAGGTCTCGAGCGGCACGCCCACCGGTGGGTGCGGGGAGGTGGGACGGGCCGGTTGAACCGGGCACTCTTGGACGTCCAAGCCAAGCTCCGGGCCGACGGCGACGCCATCAAGGAGTGCACCAAGGCATACCTGGCGTCACGAACGACCATCCGGGTACACATCCATTCTTTGCTTTGCTTCCTTGTTTTTTCTTTGTGGGGGCGCGCCAGCGCACCCACTGGGTGTAGTCCCCGAGTTTCGGGCCGGCTGCTGAGCAGGCGGCTCGGAACTCTAATCGGCGAGTCCAAGTACCAACGCTTTTTTCTGAAATTTTGATGCAGGATTACCACAATCTTCACATGACCTCCTTCAACGCCAATGTTGAGGAGCTGGCCAAGCGGACCGCCGACTTGTCGGACAGTCGGGGTGAGTTTTCTTCTTTCTCTGCGGGGGCGCGCTGGCGCACCCGCGGGTTGTAGTCCCCGATATTCGGGTCGACTGCTGAGCAGTCGGGCCGGATCTCCCCAGCGACCTTTCTTCTTTGCTGACGACTGACATCCCTCCCCCTCCTTTTTCAGTGGCCAACGCCGCCCTTCAGTAGCAGCTGGGCGAAGTCAAAACCGCGCTGCGCGTCAGGGAGGAGGAGTGCGGCCGGCTGACGGAGGAGCACGACCAGCTGGCTACGCAGCTGGCGGAGTAGAAGGGGCTGCTCCAGAGGGCCCAGAAGGAGGCGGAGGACAAGGAGACCGCCCTTCTCACTGAATTTGCGTCCGAGCGCTCCTCCTGGACCGACAAGGAGGCGACGCTAGTCTCCGGCTTCCAATCAATCGAAGATCTTGTCGATGTTGAGCTTCCACTTGTTTCCTTTTTCGGGCTGCCGACTGCTAGTCGAGTCGGCCTTAAATTTTTTACTTTGTTTCTTTGCTCTTCTTCCTTAGCAGACTTCTTCCCCTGCCATTCTGATGCCGCCAATCAAGCCATCGAGGCTGATCGTGAAGCACGGAGGGCGGATGGCGAACAAGTCGCCGCCGACGCCCCCCGAACTCTTAACAAGCAGATTCTGAGCATCGAGGCCCATCTTCGGCCAGCCCACCGGATGCTGCGCCGGCTTCAACGTATCGGCGCCCAGGCGATTGCCGCCCTGTGGCCGGACATGCAGGTGCCATGCACCCCCAGTCAGACTGCCGACTGGTTGGAGGTGCCAGCCGGCCGTCTTGAGGCCTGGAAGGGTTCTGCAGCCCGGGCTGGAGCCTGCCAGGCCTTGGAATTCACCAAGGCGTGGTATCCTGGGCTGAGTTTAGCCCAGTTAGCCACGTTCCGGCTGGAAGCTCAGGCGGAGCTGGCAACGGTGGAGGATGATCTCGTCAGGCGCGCCGCATCGATCGCTGAGTACACCGACACCAGTGTCTTCGTCCCAGAGTGGGATGAGAACGGTGAGGAGGCGCCGCCGGAGTGGTTCGGGCTGAACCCGGACGATGGCAAGGACTCGGTGGAGGTGATCGACTCCAGTGGTGAAGAGGAGGGTGAGGAGGAGGAAGGAGACGAGGAGGAGGCGCCAGAGGTCGAGGCAGACGGCTAGCCCCAGCCCGGCCGCGCCTCTAGCAACGAGCCGCGCTTCATTGAGCCAGCTGTCGCCAGGGGTGATCACGCGGAGACCTACCAGCCGACTACCCCGCCAACTGGCACCGCCGGCCCTCTGGTCCTCCATGTCCGTCCGCGGCTTCCTAGGATGCCACTTTATCTTTGTTTTTCCTGCTTAGTAGTCTCAATGAACTTGTTAGTTTGCACAATTCCACCCACTGGGTGTGGGTGTATCTTGAACTCCTATTTGATGATTCGGCCAAGGGCCTTTCTATGTAAACATTTATCCATGTTCTATCTCTTCTTGCTTATTCCTCTTTGGCTTTTTCCTTTGCTGCCTTCCCTTGGTTGCCGTTTGGCTAGTCGGACAGCCGCTCTGCGGACTGCCGCTAGATCAAATACTTGGCTTCTTTGGGAGGCAAGTACTTAGCCATTTAGAGTTTTTAGCAAGTTAATTTAGAAAACGGCGAGCCGGCTGCTCGAGAGTCGGATGCAAAAAGCTGGAAACCGGCTTAAGCTATGTGCATGTTGTGAGTCCTTAGCCATTTTTCATATGGACACCCATTCTACCTTACTCCTGCTTGCCAGTCAGTCGCTCTGCGATCTGCGGCTTCTAACAGGAGACGTCTTGAGTGCCACACACTACTTGTCCGGCTACAGGAAGTCATTTCATAACTCAAGATGGCAAGTCCCTGGGCCGACTAGTCGAACCCGGTGCCAAGCGGTAAAGAATAACATACTTATAGGCATAACTCATTATCATATAGATAAAAGAAGGCAGTCCCCGAGATCTTCTCGAGGGGCCCGAAGTCTTCATACTTTAATACAAAAGGTAGCGTGATACATACTACATTAACTGTAAAATCTTCGGAGGAGATTTTCATTCCATGGTTGCTCCGTCTCCTTGCCGGAGTCGTCTCTTTTGCGTGGTCAGCTGGACCGGCTGACTGCCAACAGCCGGCCCTCTTCCAGCAGATCGACGTCGTCTTGACGTGCTTCCTCCTTGGTGTACATGGTGACTCGAGGGGAGTCGAACTCTATGTCTGTTGGGATGACGGCTTCGGCACCGTAGATGAGGTAGAAGGGCGTGAAGCCAGTTGACTTGTTTGGAGTCGTGCGCAGGCTCTAGAGGACGGCTGGCAACTCATAAAGCCAGCAGCCCGCCGAGCGCTCCAGAGGCTCGACCAGCCGGGGCTTGATGCTGGACATTATTAGGCCATTTGCTCGCTCTACTTGACCGTTGGACTGCGGATGGGAAACGGACGCTAAATCCAGTCGGATGCCCTGCGTTGCGCAGAAACGGGCCAAGGCACCCTTGGCAAAGTTTGTGCCATTGTCGGTGATGATGTTGTGCGGTATGCCATACCGAATCGTGATGTCGGAGATGAAGGTCACAACAGTCGGACCATTCAAACTCTTGATTGGCTTTGCTTCTATCCACTTGGTGAACTTATCCACCACAACAAGTAAATGAGTCAAACCACCTCGCGCCGTCTTGAATGGTCCGACCATGTCCAGGCCCCAAACAGCAAAGGGCCAGGCAATAGGAATAGTTTTGAGTGTCGAAGCCGGCTGATGAGGCTTAGAGCGGAACTTCTGGCACCCCTTGCATTTTTGGACTAGAGACTTGGCGTCTTCAAGAGCAGTCGGCCAGAAGAAACCATGGCGGAAAGCTTTGGCGATGAGTGATCTTGAAGCCGCGTGATGGCCACATTCGCCTTGATGGATATCTTTGAGGATTGCCTGGCCTTGCTCTGGCTCCACACACCGCTGGTGAATACCAGTGACACTGCGCCTTACGAGCTCTCTATTGATGATGGCGTACGCTGCCGCCCGGCGTTGTACTTGCCGAGCCGAGATCTCATCGGCTGGCAGCTCTTTGTTCACCATGAATTTGAGGATGGGTTGGGCCCATGAAGGTGCTGCAATTTCTGCAACCGCCAAGACTGCGACTTGGACAAGGGTGGCTGGGCCGGGAGGTGGCGGGTTGTAGTCGGCAGCCGCTTGCTGTGTCGATGAAGTCCCCTGGCAGAATGGCACAGTCCCCGGGCCGGGCTCCGTAGTCCCCGGGCCGGGTGCGACTGCCACAATCCCCGCGCCGCCTACCGGAATACTCGCGCCGTCTGCGGGGGCTCTTGAGTCGGATCCGACTACTTTAGGAGGAGCCGGCACGAAAATGGAGTCTGACTCCGGTGATGGCTTGACTGACGGCTTGAGGAGGCGCTGGAGGGAGACGCCGGATGATATCGCCTGACGGGTGGAGCCGATTCACGCCAGGGTATCTTCTTGGTCGTTGTCGTTTCTTGGCACATGGAGAAACTCGCATCCCTCGAAATACCCACTGAGCTGCTGTACGAGGAAGCGGTAGCTCGCCATGTTTGCGTCTTTGGCGTCCCAATCGCCTGACGACTGTTGGACCACCAAGTCGGAGTCACCATAGCACAGGATCCGGCGAATGCCGAGCTCTTTGGCTAGCCGGAGTCCGTGAATGAGTGCCTCGTACTCGGCGACGTTGTTGGAGGCGGCAAAATGGATTTGTAGCACATACTTGAGCTTGTCACCCTTGGGAGAGGTGAGGACGATGCCGGCTCCCAAGCCACTGCGCATCTTGGAGACGTCAAAGTGCATTCGCCAATGGGTGGAGTCGGGTGCTGGTGTTAGATACTGGGTTTCGGCCTAGTCGATGAGGAAGTCGGCCAGCGCTTGTGACTTGATGGCGATGCGAGGCTGGTAGTAGATGGTGTAGGGGCTCAAATCTATGGCCCACTTGGCCACTCGTCCCGAAGCGTCTCAGGTGCCGATGATCTCTGCTAGAGGAGCCGTGCAGACCACAGTGATTGGGTGTTCTTGGAAGTAAGGCTTCAATTTCTTGGCGGCAAAATGCACGCCATAGCACATATTCTGGTAGTGGGGGTAGTTTTCCTTGGAGGTCGACAGTACTTCACTCAAATAATATACCGGTCTCTAAACTGGTAGTGCTTTGCCTTCCTCCTTGCGTTCTACTACAATGACCGTGCTGACCACTCGGCTGGTGGCGGCGATGTAGAGGAGCATGGGCTCCTTGGGAGTCGGAGCCGCCAGAACAGGTGGAGTCGCCAGCACCTTCTTTAGTTGGACAAATGCTCCGTCCGCCTTGTGGTTCCACTCGAAAAAGGTGGTCTTCTTCATGAGTTGGTACAGGGGAAGGGCCTTCTCGCCCGGCCAACTAATGAATCGGCTGACGGACGCCAAACAGCCGGTGAATTTTTGTACATCCAGTAGTCGGCTGGGTACCTCCATCCTTTCAATTGCCTTGATCTTCACAGGGTTGCATTCTATGCTGCATTCGGAGACCAGGAAACCAAGGAGCTGGCCGGCTGGTACTCCGAAGACGCATTTCTCCGGGTTGAGCTTGACCTGAAATCGGCGCAAGTTGTCGAAGGTCTCCTTGAGGTCTTCCAGCAGTGTTCCATGCTTCTCCGTCTTTACCACCACATCATCCACGTAGACGTGAGCATTTCTGCCGAGCTGCTTGAGGAGATACTTCTGCATGCATCGTTGGAAGGTGGCGCCGACGTTCCTCAAGCCGAACGTCATGGTTAGGTAGCAGAAAGCTCCAAACGGCGTGATGAAGGCAGTCTTCAGCCTGTCGGCTGGGTTTAACTTGATCTGGTGATATCCTGAATATGCATCCAAGAAACTCAACAACTCGCATCCGGCTGTGGAGTCTATCACTTGGTCGATCCTTGGCAAGGCGAACGGGTCCTTGGGGCATGCTTTGTTGAGGCTGGTGTAGTCAATACACATTCGCCATTGCTTGTTCTTCTTCAGTACCAAGACCGGGTTGGCCAGCCATTCTGGGAAGAATACTTCCATGATGAAGCCGGTTGCGAGCAGCCAGGCTATCTCTTCTCCAACAACTCTCCTCTTCTCTACTGACAAGCGGCGTAAAGGCTGTTTGACTAGTTTGGCATCAGATCGAACGTGTAATTTGTGCTCGGTGAATTCCATTGGGACACCTGGCATGTCCTTGGGGGACCATGCGAAGATGTCCCAATTCTCACGGAGGAAATCGACAAGCTTGCCTTCCTATTTGCTGTCGAGGTTGGCGCCTACGACAGCGTACCTCTCTGGGTGCTCCGGGTCCAAAGGTATCTTCTTTGTTTCCTTGGCCGGCTTGAACGAGCCCTCGGCTTCTGACTCTTTGGGATCAGACGACATCTCTGGCTGCTTGCTTGCCATCACCACAACTCGATCTAGCAGCCGCTTCTCAGCCGCGATCACGAGGGACTCGGCCAGCCGACTACTCTTTGAGGCGCAGGTGGACGACTTCTTGTAGTCGCCAGTTATGGTCAGAATCCCTTTGGAACTCGGCATCTTCATCTTGAGGTAGGCATAGTGGGGGACGGCCATGAACTTGGCCAGGGCTGGCCGGCCAAGTAGTGCATGGTATTGGCTCTCTAGGTCCACCATCTCGAACCATATTGACTCACGGCGGAAATGATTTGTCTCCGAAGAGGACGTCGATCAAGATCTTGCTGATTGGTGAGCAGGAAAGGCCAGGGACTATGCCGTGGAACACCGTCCGGCTGGACTGCAGTTGCCTCTACCTGATTCCCAACTTCTCCATGGTGTCTTTGTACAAGATGTTGATGCTGCTGCCGCCATCTATCAGGACTCTGGAAAAACGAGCAGCTCGCTTGTCCGTGGCAAAGGTGGCGTCCAAAACCAAAGCATAGGAGCCGGGTCTGGGCATTACTTCGGGGTGGTCAGCCCGACTCTAGCTGTTGGGCTTCTCAGACCAGTGCATGAACTCTGGGGCATCAGTTGCTACCGCATTCACCTCCTGCTGCAGTCGTCTGCTACGTCGATCGTCGACCACACTGGTGAACACGACGTATGCTCCCTGCTCTTCTGGGTACTCATCTTGCACTGCGCCGACTGGTCTGACCGCCGGCTGCTTGGGCGGAGGGGAAGGCGGCTGCCCAAGGCGGCTGCCCAGCAGGCGGGGGAGGCATAAGGTCGTCTCCCTTGGCGATCCTGGTGAGCCAGTGGCATTTCCGAGTGGTGTGGTTGGACGGCTTCGCGCCACTATGGAACTTGCAGGGTCCATCCAGAGTCTGCTCATATGAGAAAGCCGACTGCCAGTTGGACTTGCCGCCCTTCTGACGTCGGAGTGGAGGCTGCCCTTCCGGCTGTTGGTCTTCAACTGTTGCCACCTGCCGACTGGTGGAAGTCGGCGGGGGGGCTTTACGCTTGTGGTCGTTCTGCTGTTGATGCCAACTGGTGTCTCCGGCTGGGGTTCGGGGGGCTTGAGGAGCCACTTTGCCGGTTGCGCTGACTTGAATCTCTATCTTCATGGAGGAATCGGTCGTGGCATATTTGTCTGCTCTGATCAGCAGCTAGTCGAGGGTTTCCGGCTCATCGCAGAGAAGCCTGTGCTTGAGGAGGGTGCCCTCTCGGCATCCGGCAGTGAAGTACCCAATAGCCTGCACCTCGTGCACGCCCTCGCAAGAGTTGCGGAGCTCGGCCCAGCGCGTGAGGTAGTCACGAGTTGACTCGCTGGGGCCTTGCATGCACAAGGAGAGCTAGCGGGGTTTGGGAGGTCACTTGTACTTGCTGGTGAAGTTGCGGACGAAGGCGTCAGTGAAGTCGACCCAACTATTGATGCTGCGGGGCCTTAAGCTGTTCAGCCACGTCCGGGCCGTGCCCTGGAGCATGAGTGGGACGTACTTCACAGCAACACGCTTGTTGCCGTTTGCTATGCTGATGGCCGTGGAGTAGTCGACCAGCCAGTCCTCCGGCTTCACGGAGCCGGTGTACTTGGGTGTGTCTCTGGGGAGCGTGAACCCTTCGGGGAAGGGCTCATCTCGGATGCGGGGGCCAAAACACAGCGGACCCAACTCATCTTCTTCCTCAAGCGCCAGGGATCGGTGGAGACGGTCGATCCGATGGCGGGCGTCGTTCTCACTGACTCCCTCTCGGTGGCCAAGGCGGTAGCCGAGCGTCGGGTGATCAACAGGCGGCGGGGAGACTCGCCTTTCCCTCCGAGGGGGAGGAGGCGGACAGTCGTCCCGTCATTCCACTGTTCTTGGGCGGCCGTCTCGGTCGCGCTCTATGGTGATGCGAGTCCGACTGCGCTGGCAGTCGGCTCCTTGTCTTTTCTTCCGCGGACGCCGCTAGTCGGCGTCCGAGACTCCGCGCCTTGGTCTCGGCGCGGAAGCAGGTTGTCATTCCGTCGGCGCGGTGCATCAGTGTGGCAGCCGGCCTTGTTCTGCTCAGCAGCCACGTCAAGGAGTCGCTGGACGCGCTCCGTCATCAGGCGACGCTCTTCGCCCTCGAACTTGTCCAGCTCGTCCGCCGCCGCCTAGGCAGCTCGAATATTCTCCGCAGGCGTGGCGTAGACGGGCCGATTCGCCCCGAACAGATCGGCGATAGCCGCACCGCGCTGCTGGACCATGCCAAGGCGGCTAGGCCCAGCTGGAGCCGGCGTGCCGCCCACCGCGCGGTCCATCTCGCGCTGGTAGGCTTCTGACAGGCATCTCATGCTGGCCAGCTTTTTGGCGCCTTCGACTAGCTGAAGGCAGCATGCCTCTAGCGTCTCAGCGTCGGCATCTTCAGGGATGGGCGCTGCCAGGTCTTGCAGCATCACGTGGAGCGGGTCGTAATCACCCCCACTGGAGTACTCGCCATGATCGATGACAAGCACTTCCATGATGGTGCTTCCGCCGCTCTTCGCGCGAGGAAGCGGTTCGTCGTAGACCACCACGTTGGCGGGGAACGTGTCAAGCGACACGGTGTCGGAGTCGACCAACATTGGATCAGTGGAGCCTACGGACTCCAAGTCCCCAGCTGGCTCGCTGGCAATGTGAAGTTGATCGAGGAGGCCCGCGAGGAGGCGCTCGGGGCCGCCTGTGCCCGCGTCGGATGCGGGCTCGTCGGAGAGGCGGACCTCGCCAACAAGATCGGCGAGGCAACTGGCCGCGCAGGCGATTTCAGCGCCATGCAGCGCGTCGGCGCAGACTCCGTCTAGCGTGCTGGGCTGGCTGCGCTCGCCAGGGAGGAAAAGGGTTCCCATCCAGAACAGGTCTCCGGACGATGGTGCACTAGGCCCCATGGTGGGCGCCAAATGTCGGGGGGTGGGTGCGACATATGCTAATGGATGGCTTATCATGGTGGGGGCGAGTAGAACGTCGCCGGTGCCTGGAAACGGGATGAGGCATAGACACGAACGCCGGCGGACTTTACCCAGGTTCGGGGCTCTCCTAGGAGATAACACCCCTAGTCCTGCTCTGCGGGGTCTCCGCATGATCACTAAGGAAAAAGTGAGTACAATGGTGCTCCTCGAGCTGTATCTGTGGACTGGAGGAGACTAGGCCAGCTCTCCCCCTTCTCTAAGGTTTGATCTAGTTCTCATGGGTCGGAACCCTTTGCATGGGTGCCCTGGGGGGTTTATATAGGCCTACCCCCTAGGGGTACAATGGTAAACCGACTAGGCGCAGGGCCCAGCCGTCAGTCTATTCGCCTGCCGGCCTTTCTGCCGACTGCTGGGGCCCGCCGGCTGGTAGGCCCCGCTGACTAGTCTGGTACGGAGCCGACAGGCCGTACCCGCCGCTTGCGGGTCTTGCCGGCTACCGATTACTGTAGCCGTGCCTCTAATGACGCAGGCTTGGTCATGGGGTCGTGGCTACAGCTCCGCCGCCTGGCGGGCAATTACTGTAGCCACCCCCGTCTCGTCTGGTTAATGGCGTGTGGGACCCGTGGGAGGGGCAGGCCGACTTCCGGGGGCCGACTCCCTTCGGGTCCGACTAGTGGCGCTCCTGCCGTCTTCCAGACTCTCGCTGATCGGTAGGGCCCATCATCCGTGGACCGTACCGACAGGCTGCCGTGGGTGCAGGACTCCGCCCACTGTTGCTGATGTCAGGGATGGCGCGACAACAGTGCCTCGCCGGACGGAGATCTCCATCGGTACGGCGCACTGTGGCCTAGCCATCCCATGGAAAGGGGAGGGAGTGGGATTTACTGTTGCCACTCCCCGTCCCATCCCCCCTTACGAGGGCATGGGCTTTGTTGGTGTCGTGGGCCGACTCCCCGTGGTCGGCTTCTCTAGGAGCCATCAGGCGGGAGTTGGGCCGTCTTGACCTCGCCTCTAGGACTTGGCCGCATGCGGGCAGTCGGCCGTTCCTTTAGCCGGCCTCTAGAAGACGGCTCTCCATCCTGGTGTCTTGAGGGGTGCAGTCAGCCCTGATGTTTTGAAAGGTTCTGGGCCTCGGGTTAGCCTACCCGTGGCCCATTACTCCGATAGTAAGTCAGAGGCATATGTGATTGAGTCTTCTGGTGGCTTCTCCTCATGACCTCATTTGATGCGTTCAGATCCATCGTGAGCTGAAAGGTCTCTGATTGAAGCTGCTGAGCCCGAGCATCCAAAGCCGCCCGCTCTGCAGCCATCCTGACGTCCTCCGCCGCAAAGTTTTCCTTGGCTTGTGCTACCTCCCCACGTAACCGTGCCACCTCCGCATCATGTTGAGCTTTATCCGCCGGTTTAACCATGGTGGTCAATAGGGCCGTCATCCTATCCATGAGATCCATCAGCACCTGAGCCGGCGGGTGCGCGGGGTCTCCTGACCCGGCCGCTGCCGACCCGGTGGTTATTGATGCCACAGCCGTAGAGTTTTGAGCGGGCTGCGTACCAGGCATGAAGATCCCCACTCTGTTCGGTGGCTCAAAGGGGTCCAGAATACTGCTGCCATCGGAACTGCCCCCAAGCCCGCCATATTGTAGATGATACAATGAATTCGTCTCACTTGTGGACGACTCACTGTCAGAGCAGACGGCCATCTCACTGCCATCCATAGATCCTTCAGAAAACTCCCCTCCATGGATGCAACCCATGAAGGCATGCCTCACGGCGGGATGAGTCCGGGCGGGTCTCGCACGCTGAGCCGTCTTGATGAGGTCGGTGCAGATGTCCGGCTCAAGGCCCAGCTCGCGAATCCGGCCGATGAAGACGTGGATTCCGCCGAAGGGACCCGGTACCCATACTCAATTGAGCCAGTGTTGGGGCCCCAGCCTGCATCGTTGATGTAGAGCTTGCCGCAACGACTCTTGGTCATCCGGCCCACAGCGTATCCCTTGAGCCCTTCGAAGCTGCCCTTCAAGAACTCAAATCCACCGTGCGCTAGCCCCACGGTGTGCGCCGACAGTCATGGAATTGTCACGGCAGATGTCCTAGTGAAAGGACTTAGTTGTGGAGCCATCGCAACTAGGAAGCTTAAAGGGGTTAATCGGGACAAAGGACACGAGAGGTTTATACTAGTTCGGCCCCTGGCGGTGAAGGTAAAGCCTAGTCTAGTTGATGTGGTATTGCTAGGTTTCGATAGCCAAGGAGCAAAATACGCAAGCTTGGCTCTCGATCTATTGTTTCTTGACCAGAGCCATCACCGGGTCATCCCCTTATATACACGGGTTGACGCCCTGTGGCCTAGAGTCCCAGACGGCTCATACAACGTGTCCGGCTCGGTGACAACTCTTACATGCCTTAGTTTACAAGTCTTATTCATACATGGCGGTTTATACTTACAGGCCTTAAGCCGCCTCTGGGCTTGGGCCTACTACAAGCCTTACCATAAACCGTCACCTTATATACTCTTCGGGCTTCCTTTTAAGTAACCCACCATTGTGATTGACCCGGCCCCTCCTGGGCGGGTCATAACTGGTAGTCATATCCCCAACACAAGGGTAGTCTTGAAATCCGGTAGCTGGGTTTGAGATGAATCGCCAGAGGAAGAGCGAGAAACCTCCTGATAAGGTTGGATTGAAAGAAGTAAGCGGCTAACGAATGAGACCCGCCAGGGGGTAAAAAGAGTTAAGTTTGGAAAGACCTCATTTTGCTGTTTCGTGGAGCTGGAGTATTCAGTAAAACGGACGATAACTCTTCACCTTCGTTGGTCCGAGTTTATTGTCAGCTCTCGTGCTGCTATTGTTTCAAAAGAAAGTGAGGATCCAAATGATCTAAGGGGTGTGAAAAACATACTTTCCGGGTTACCCGTCGAATTTTCTGTATTGACAAAGGCTCTGAGTCGGACGAAATAATAGTTACCTCTTCTTCAGCTACTTTTGGGTGGCCCCCGTGTCATCCTGAGTATAATCAGTGTCAATAAGGTGACTGAAAAAGGAGCCAAGGGAGTAAAGGGCTACCTCCGACTCAGAGCTTTCATCCAGTTCAAACATGCTGGAGGCACTTGGTTTCTTATTATTTTTCTTAGTGTTTTTCTTGGCGGCTTTCTTGGCAGCCCTGGCTTTCTTGGCAGCTTCATGGTCGTACTTCTTCTTCCAAAAATCAGAATCAGCCTGTGAAAAGTCATCAAAGTTGAGTTAATAAAACGATTAAATGATGAGGTAAAGGTAAGAAAATTGGAGAGTCACATCTGGTGGCGGGTTAAGTTTGCAGAAAGGGTTCAGACCCACTTTGCTACAATCTTCCGGATCTCCATTCAGAAGGGACTTGGTTATTTCGTTGATTGCCTCGTTAGTTAAACGTACAGAGTTCTGGCACAGCGGATCCTTTATACCACCAGTGTAAGTGCACATTAAGCCGGGCCAGTGGCTCAAGGGTATAGTTCGCCAAGAGACCCAGCACCAAACCAAGTCAATGCCAGTTAAACCGTTTCCCAGCAGAGCTTTGACCTTTGCAGTGACAGGGGCAAGCTTTGCATGTTCGGCAACGGTAAGCTTCTCAGGAAGAAAATGTTTTGGGTCCACGCGCTCGACACGATAACCCGGCAATGGATTCTCGTCAGTCGAAGAGGTATCTTTGCAATAAAACCATGTATGGTTCCAGTCCTTGGGATGACTCGGCAAGCAAGCATAGGGGAAGATAGCATCTCTTCTTTGTTGAATTGAGATTGCGCCGAGCTCCAAGCTGGATCCGTTGGTGAATTCGTTTTGGCGGTTCAAATAAAAATATTCTCTGAAAAGTTCCACACTGGGCTCCTCTTGAAGATATACTTTGCAGAAGACTTGAAAGTTGCAAATGTTTGACACGGAATTGGGTCCAATGTCTTGCGGATGGAGTTGAAAGAAGTGCAGAACATCTCGGAAAAATTTAGAGCCGGGCGGTGAGAAGCCCCGGTGCATGTGGTCAGTGAAAACAATGACCTCGCTATCCTTTGGTTGAGGTCTTTCTTCACCTGGATTGGGGGCACGATAATGCATAACATTCTTTGCTGGCAAGTACCCGATTTTGACAAAATCTTTGAGAGTATCTTCGGTAACAATGGACTTAACCCAGTTGCATGACGTGACTGTCTTTGGCGGCATTGTGAAGAAAAAAGCCTAAAGAAAAGAAAAAAATGCCATGAAGTTGATTCGTTAAAGCCGGAAATAAAAAAACTACAGCATGTGCTCCGAGTGGCGGCTTAAATGGGGCCTAATGATATATGGGTAATTATAAGTCGGTGATGTAAGCCGCCATGACAAGCACTGATATTCTAAGTGTTGGGACAAACAGGTTTTACAGACTGGAGCAGGGTATTCGAATCTAGCGCTGTGCGGAAAAGGAAAATAAATTAAAACCTAAATATTGCAGCAGTGGAGGAACTAACACATTGGTGAGATTTCTGCGGCTAAAGGGCATGTTCAGTGATTAAAGTAAAGGATAGAAACAGGTTCTGCATATTTCAAAGGCTGGTTTTGGATCCAAGTAAGGATTAAACAGAAGTGTGATGAAGAACGATGATGAACTCATAAGAACTGAAGAAACCCTAATGAAGATCTATGGTTGAGAAGATAAGGTACTCACCAGAACCGCTGAGAAATGGAGAGGCGATGTATTTTTTCTCTGGTCCCGTTCAGGTTGATGCAGCGGCCGAGGTCGAGGACGACGATGAGCTTCGCAATGGCGGTAGTGCTCAGATGTGTAGAGGCGTCGTGGAGAGAGGAGGAAGACGAGAAGGAAAGAAGGGAGAGAATGGATGGGCTGTCGGGGCCTATTTATAAGGAAAGGGTCAGTAGGCAGGCGCGAGAAAGGAGGAGGCCAAAAGATGATTATTCGGCCATTTCGACACCTCGATTTTTGGGGTGTGTTAATTAAAGATAAAGATCCATTAATATACATTGTGTCTCGTGCGAAATTAATGGCATATGATGTCATGGAGGGTTTCCGTAATTCCAGGGGATGATGTCATGGTGGGTTACAATATCTTGTGAAGAACAAATGAAGAAGGTTTTTTTCCTAAGTGTTGAAGATTGACATGAACAAGTTCAAATCAACCTGGGGCCTAATGTTGGGGATGTAACTATTGGGTTAACCCGCCGAGGAGGGGCCGGGTTAAGCCACGGCGGTCTATCAAGACAAAGACCATAAAGGCGCTGAAGATGGCGGTTCACTATGAAGACTCGTTAAAAGGCCCAAGGCCTGGAGGCGGCTTAAAGCCCATAAGTGTAAGCCTCTGTATATGTATGACTTGTATTGTAAGGCATGTGTATTTGGTCACCGAGCCGGACACGTTATATGAACCGGCCGGGACTCTGTAGAGCCGGTGGGCGTCAACCTGTGTATATAAAGGGACGACCCAACGGCGATTTAGGGCAAGAGACAACAGATCAAAAGCTAGGTCAAGCATATTCGCTCCCTAGTAATCGAGATATAAGCAATACCACCTCAACTGGAGTAGCCCTTTACCTTCACCGCAAGGGGCCGAACCAGTATAAACTCCTGTGTTTGTTGTCCCATTTAACCCCTTTAAGATAACCTAGTGTGATGGCTCCACGACTAAGTCCTCACACTAGGACATCTGCCGTGATAATTCCACGACACCCAACAAAAAAATGAGAGAGAAGGGGATAAGGGGCAATGTTACTATCCTTTTTGCACACTTGTGCTTCAAAGTAGCACCATGATCTTCATGATAGAGAGTCTCTTATGTTGTCACCTTCATATACTAGTGGGAATTTTTCATTATAGACCTTGGCTTGTATATTCCAATGATGGGCTTCCTCAAATTTCCCTAGGTCTTCGTGAGCAAGCAAGTTGGATGCACACCCACTTAGTTTCTTTTGTTGAGCTTTCATACACTTATAGCTCTAGTGCATCCATTGCATGGCAATCCCTACTCACTCACATTGATATCTATCGATGGGCATCTCCATAGGCCATTGATACGCCTAGTTGATGTGAGATTATCTTCCTCCTTTTTGTCTTCTCCACAACCACCGTTCTATTCCACCTATAGTGCTATGTCCATGGCTCGCGCTCATATATTGCCTGAAAGTTGAAAAAGTTTGAAAAGGCTAAGTATGAAACAATTGCTTGGCTTGTCATCGGGGTTGTGCATGATGGGAGCATTTTGTGTGACGAAAATGAAGCATGGCCAAACTATATGATTTTGTAGGGATGAGCTTTCTTTGGCTATGTAATTTTGAGAAGACATAATTGCTTGGTTAGTATGCTTGAAGTATTATTATTTTTATGGCAATATTAAACTTTTGTCTTGAATCTTTTGGATCTGACCATTCATGCCACAATAAAGAAAATTACATTGAAATTATGTTAGGTAGCATTCCACATCAAAAATTCTATTTTTATCATTTACCTACTCGAGGACGAGCAGGAATTAAGCTTAGGGATGCTTGATACGTCTCCAACGTATCTATAATTTTTTATTGTTCCATGCTATTATATTATCTGTTTTGGATGTTTAATGGGCTTTAATATGCTCTTTTATATTATTTTTGGGACTAACCTATTAACTGAAGGCCTAGTGCCAGTTTCTGCTTTTTTCATATTTCAGTGTTTCGGAGAAAAGGAATATCAAACGGAATCCAAATGGAACGAAACCTTCGCAAGGATCTTTCTTGGAACAAATGCAAACTAGGAGACTTGGAGTGGAAGTCTGGAACTCCGTGAGGCATCCACGAGATAGGAGGGCATGCACCCACCCTCATGGGCCCCACGGAGCTCCACCGATGTACTTCTTTAGCATATATATACTCTTATACCCTAAAAACACCAGGGGGGCACGAAACCACTTTTCCACCGCCGCAACCTTCTGTACCCGTGAGATCCCATCTGGACCTTTTCTGGCGATCTGTCGGAGGGGGATTTGATCATGGAGGGCTTCTACATCAACACCATAGCCTCTCCGATGATGTGTGAGTAGTTCACCACAGACCTTCGGGTCCATAGTTATTAGCTAGATGGCTTCTTCTCTCTCTTTGGTTCTCAATACAAAGTTATCCTTGATGTTCTTGGAGATCTATTTGATGTAATACTTTTTGCGGTGTGTTTGTCGAGATCCGATGAATTGTGGATTTATGATCAAGTTTATATATGAATAGTATTTGGTTCCTCTCTAAATTCTTATATGCATGATTTGATATCTTTGCAAGTCTCTTCGAATTATCGGTTTAATTTGGCCTACTAGATTGATCTTTCTTGCAATGGGAGAAGTGCTTAGCTTTGGGTTCAATCTTGTGGTGTCCTTTCCCAGTGACAGTAGGGGCAGCAAGGCATGTATTGTATTGTTGCCGTCGAGGATAAAAAGATGGGGTTTATATCATATTGCTTGAGTTTATCCCTCTACATCATGTCATCTTGCCTAAAGCATTACTCTGTTCTTATGAACTTAATACTCTATATGCATGCTGGATAGCGGTCGATGTGTGGAGTAATAGTAGTAGATGCAGAATCGTTTCGGTTTACTTAACACAGACGTGATGCCTATATTTCATAATCATTGCCTAGATATTCTCATAACTATGTGCTCTTCTATCAATTGCTCGGCAGTAATTTGTTCACCCACCGTAATACATGCTATCATGAGAGAATCCACTAGTGAAACCCATGGCCCCCGTGTCTCTTTCTTATTATATTGCATCTCTTTTTACTTACATCGCATCTCATTTACTATTTTGCAATCTTTACTTTCCAATCTATACAACAAAAATACCAAAAATATTTATCTTACTATCTTTATCAGATCTCACTTTCGCAAGTGACCGTGAAGGGATTAACAACCCCTTTATCGTGTTGGTTGTGAGGTTCTTGATTGTTTGTGCAGGTACTAGGTGACTTGCGTGTTATCTCCTACTGGATTGATACCTTGGTTCTCAAAAACTGAGGGAAATACTTATGTTACTTTGCTGCATCACCCTTTCCTCTTCAAGGGAAAACCAACGCATGCCATTGCATAGTAGACATCAAGCTCTTTTCTAGCGCCGTTGCCGGGGAGGTGAGTGCATGAAGGTATATATTTAGATCTTGCAATCGAATCTTTTAGTTTCTTGTTTTATCACTAGTTTGGTTTATAAAAGAAAACTAAAAAATGGAATTGAGGTTGCATCATCTTATTGATCATCTTTATAATATCTTTCGTGAAAATGATGGAAAAGAAAATTGTGCTCAATTGATAGAAGAAGAATTCAATAGAATGTTTGGTATAAATGATGATCATGATTGCAATGTTGTTAGTATGAATTCTTTGAATATCCATGATGCTAATGATATGCAAAGCCATAAGATTGGGGATGCTATGTTTGATGAAGATGATATTTTTAGTCCCCCAAGATTTGATGTGCAAATTTTGTATAATAATTGCATGCCTCCTATTTATGATGATTATAATAATGAAATTGGATTTGGAGAGGTCATGACTTTATTTTATGATGAATCCACTATTTTGGAGGAGGTTGCAATTGATTAGGACAACGAAGTTGCTATCTATGATGATTATGGTGATGACATGTATGCTATAAAGAATAATGATAACCAGGAAACTTGTTATCATGATTTTAATTTTCAATCCCATGATAGTTATTTTGTTGGGTTTGCTCCCACTACTATTCCTGAGAATAAATTTGCTTATGTGGACAGTAGTAAAATTTCTATGCTTGTGGATCATGAAAAGAATGCTTTATGTGATAGTTATATTGTTGAATTCATTCATGATGCTACTGAAAATTATTATGAGAGGGGAACATATTCTTTTACATATTGCAATAATATCAAGTTTCCTCTCTATGTGTTGAAAATCTTGAAGTTTTGCTCGTTTTACCTTCCTATGCTAATTGATTCTTGTTCCCATAAGTTGTTTGCACACAAAATCCCTATGCATAGGAATTGGGTTAGGCTTAAGTGTGCTTGCTATGTGTTTCATGATGCTCTTGTTATGTTTCAATTCTTATCTTTTATGAGAGCATCATTGAAATCATCATGCCTAGCTAAAAGACATTAAATAAAAGTGCTTGCTGGGAGACAACCCAACACTTTTACCTACTGTTTTGGTGTGTTCACATGATTAGGCTACTGTAGTAATCATGTTTTATAGATTTTGTTTCAATAAAGTGCCAAGTAAAGCCTTTGGGATTATGTTTGGTGATAGTTGATTTGATCTTGCTGAAAAACAAAAACTTTTGCGCTCTGGAAAAAAAATCTCATTTTTAACAGAAGTGCGATAAAATGTTGATTCTTTTTGCAGAAGATTAATAGACAAATTTCCCAGGTTTGCCTAATTTTTAAGAATTTTTGGAGTAGCAGAAGTACGATTGGGTACATATTGAAAAAAAAACTTTTTCTTTCAAAAGTCTATAAAAATTATATTGCCAATTCCATTTTAATTATATTCTTTTTTCTTAATGTTAATAAAAAAGAAGAAAATTCTTGTTTTTCCTTTCGAAAAATCGATATTGGCCGAGAGACAATCAAATAGATTTTCTCTTTAGTGGGCATTTCCATATAGGACTTGTTATAATTATAATAAAACAACTACAAATTGTTCTTTTTTTAACAGATTCTGTTTTCAATGCATAGTTTGCTTGTTTTCTAGTTTCCATGGCTTATATTGCTCAATATAAATTGTGGAAATGATAGCTACAGTAGGCATTGTGTGAGAACAATTATGAATCTTGTCTTTGACAGTACCAAAAGTGAAATGGTTTGCTCTTTATCGTACTAACCTAACTCACAAAGTTCCGTTAAGTTTTGTGTGATTGAAGTTTTCTAGTTTTGGGTGAGATGTTGATATGAGGAGAATAAGCAGTGACAAGACCCCAATCTTGGGAATGCCCAAGGCACCCCAAGGTAATATTCAAGGAAGATCCAACCAACTAAGCTTGGGGATGCCCCGGAAGGCATCCCCTCTTTCGTCTTCGACATTATCGGTAACCTCACTTGGAGTTATGTCTTCATTCATCACATGATATGTGTTTTGCTTGGAACATCATTTTCTTTTGCTAGTATTTTCTTTCTGATATTTAGAATAATGTTTTGCATCTTTTATTTCAATAAAAGTGGCAATGATAGCCTTTGCCATGCTTATTTTGCAAGTATACATGTTGCTGTTTCAAAACAGAAAGTTTATCGATGTTGCAAAAATTCCCTAGAAAAGTCAGAATGTGATAAAATGTTGAAACTTTTTGCAAAATGAGCTATGGTAAATTTTCAATAGTGTGCCAAATTTTTCATAACTTTTGGAGTTAGGGAAGTATTGATACTCTTGCATTCTTTACAGACTGTACTGTTTTGGCAGATTGTTGTTATGTTTGCATATGTTTGCTTGTTTAATGATTCTATTTGAGGGTAGGAGTATTAAATATGCAGAGTCATTTAGTATGAAATGTTGAATAATAATTTTAGTGATTTTCTATAGTAGAGAATGATAAGGTTTTTGCATTGGTTTATACTAACTTATCTCATGAGTTCTTGTTGAGTTTTGTGTGGATGAAGCTTTTGAGATTTAGGAAAACTATGGTATGAGAAGAATTAAGGAGACACAAAAGATCAAGCTTGGGGATGCCCAAGGCATCCCAAGATAATATTGTTGGAAATATGCCCTATAGGCAATAATAAAGTGGTTGTTATTATATTTCCTTATTCATGATAATTGTCTATTGTTCATGCTATAATTATATTAACCGAAAACCGTAATACATGTGTGAATACATAGATCGTAATATTTCCCTAGTAAGCCTCTAGTTAACTAGCTCGTTGATCAATTGATGGTCATGGTTTCCTGACCATGGACATTGGATGTCGTTGATAATGGGATCACATCATTAGGAGAATGATGTGGATGGACAAGACCCAATCCTAAGCATAGCACAAGATCGTGTAGTTCGTTTGCTAAAAGTTTTTCTAATGTCAAGTATCATTTCCTTAGACCATGAGATTGTGCAACTCCCGAATACCATAGGAATTCTTTGGGCGTATCAAACATCACAATGTAACTGGGTGGCTATAAAGGTGCACTACAGGTATCTCCGAAAGTGTCTATTGGGTTGGCACAAATCGAGACTGGGATTTGTCACTCCGTCTGACAGAGAGGTATCTCTGGGCCCACTCAGTAACGCATCATCATAACGAGCTCAATGTGACTAAGGAGTTGGTCACGGGATCATGCGTTACAGAACGAGTAAATAGACTTGCCGGTAACAAGATTGAACGAGGTATAGAGATACCGATGATCGAATCTCGGGCAAGTAACATACCGATAGACAAAGGGAATTGTATACGGGATTGATTGAATCCTCGACATCGGGGTTCATTCGATGAGATCATGGTGGAACATGTGGGAGCCAACATGGGTATCCAGATCCTGCTATTGGTTATTGGCCGGAGACATGTCTCGGTCATGTCTGCATGGTTCCCGAACCCGTAGGGTCTACACACTTAAGGTTCGGTGATGCTAGAGTTGTTATGGGAAATAGTATGTGGTTGTCGAAGGTTGTCCGGAGTCCCAGATGAGATCCCATACGTGACAAGGAGTTCCGGAATGGTCCGGAGGTGAAGAATTATATATGGGAAGTCCAGTTTTAGTCGCCGGAAAAATTTCGGGGGCTATCGGTATTGTATCGGGACCATCGAAAGGTGTTCGGGGGTCCACCGGGTGGGGCCACCTGCCCCGGTGGGCCAACTAGGCTGAACAAGGGTGTGAACCAGCCCCTAGTGGGCTGGTGCACCCCCCAAGGGCCCAAGGCGCCTAGGGTTGAAAACCCTAGGGGGTGGGGGCACCGCCCATCAAACTTGAGGGGCAAGTTCCCCCCTTGGCCGCGGCCCCCCATCTAGATGCATCTAGGGGGGCGGCCCCCTCTCCCTTCACCATATAAATAGAGGGGGGTTGGAGGGCAGCCGAACCCTTCCCCTGGCGGAGCCCTCCCCCTCTCCAACACCTCCTCCTCTATAGTGCTTGGCGAAGCCCTGTCGGAGAACTGCAAGCTCCACCACCACGCCGTCGTGCTGCCGGAGCTCTCCCTCAACTTATCCTCTCCCCTTGCTGGATCAAGAAGGAGGAGATATCCCCGGGTTGTACATGTGTTGAACGTGGAGGTGTCGTCCGTTCGGCGCTAGATCGAATCTTCCATGATTTGAATCGCCGCGAGTACGACTCCATCATCAGTGTTCCTTGCAACGCTTCCGCTTAGCGATCTTCAAGGGTATGAAGATGCACTCCCTCTCTCTCGTTGCTAGCATATCCTAGATTGATCTTGCTGACACATAGGAAAATTTTGAATTATTACTACGTTCCCCAACAAATATTTCAAGAAGTCTCAAGCATCTAAGCTTGGGGATGCCCCGATAGGCATCCCACCTTTCTTCATCAACAATTATCGGTTAGTATCAGTTGAGCCTAAGTTTTTGCTTCTTCACATGAGTTGTGCTATTCTTAGAATGTCATTTTATTTTCATTTTGCTTGTTGTTTTAATAAAATACTCAGATCTAAAAGTTTGTAAATAAAATAGAGTCCTCAAATAGTTGTCAGGGAGGCTAGGTAAGCGGCATTCACATCCCGTCAACAAAGCTCTTTTCTATGGAATTGCTCTTGTGCTTCACTTATATCCTATGAGTAAATTGTTGAATAAATTGAATGTCATGAAGTTGAAATCATATCATGCCTAGTGGTAGCTTCACACTGGGTTTAGAAAGTGAAATCTTTTGAGGCTTGACAATCACAATATTGGTCATACAAGAAATTCATGAATAATTAGTATAAGGAAGAGAACTTTCACATACAAATACATTATCATGGAAATCGTTTGTGATTGTGAGCCCCCATCAAAATATTATATGCCAAAATTGTTGACGTTGGACAAGGAAGACAACGTAATGGTTTATGTTTGTTCATATTCACATAGAACTTATATTGCCATAGATCCTTCAACATGTGGTGCTTGCCCCCCATCTTTGCTAGCCAAAAATTCCGCACCAAGTAGAGATACTACTTGTGCATCCAAAAACCCTTAAACCCAAATCTTATTTTCAAGAGTCCACCATATCTACCTAAGGATTGAATAAGATCCTTCAAGTAAGTTGTCATCGGTGCAATAAGGCAATAAAAATTGCTTCAAAAAGTGTTAGATCATTTAGTGTAAGAGAAAATTGAGCGTTGTATGAACTTGTTATGGCAAATAATAAAAGCGACAGACTGCATAATGAAGGTTTCTACCATGAGGGGCAATATAACGTGATGTTCTTTTGCACTAAGGGGTTGAGCATACAAACAAATAAGCATGGCAACCTCTGCTTCCCTCTACGAAGGGCCTATCTTTTACTTTTCAATATTTACTTTTATGCACAGAGTTAAAGTTTTTCTCTTTATTCCTTTTTATTTTTCTCTTTTGGCAAGCATCATGTGGTGGGGAAAGATCTAGGCACATATATCTAGTTGGATATGGGTAACATAAGTTATTATTGTTGACATCGCCCTTGAGGTGAATATGTTGGGAGGCGAAATTATAAGCCCCTATCTTTCTATGTGTCCGGTTGAAACGTTTTGCTCATGTGTATGTGGTGAGTGTTAGCAATCATAGAAGACTATATGATGGTTGAGTATGTGGAGCTCTTACTTAAACTCTGTTGAATAAGTTGAATTACAATTGCTTTGTGACTGAGAAAATAGGTTGTTGAGTTTCAAGAGAATTCATCATTTGAGCCTTAACATGTGAATTGGTTGCTACTTTAACATGAGAAGTTTTATAAGAGAGAGTTGTTGTTATGATGCTAGGAAAAGTGATTGAAATTATCATTGATCAAACTTATGCACTTTGCTAGCATTCACACTTCATAAATTATTTCTTTGATCATTTACCTATTCGAGGACGAGTGGGAATTAAGCTTGGGGATGCTGATACGTCTCCAACGTATCTGTTATTTATGAAGTATCCATGCCATGTTTACAATAATTTTATATGGTTTTGGTATGATTTGCATGGAACTAGCCCGGACTGATGTTGTTTTCAGCAGAACTGCCGTGGTGGTGTTTTTTTGCAGAAATGAAAGTTCTCCAAATGAGCTGAAACTTTTTGACGATTTGTTTTGGAACAAAAGAGACCCCCGAAGCTTCATGGGAGGGATAGAAGAGCCACGAGGAGGGCACAACCCACCAGGGCGTGCCTGGTGGGCCTGTCTTGCCCCGGTGGGTTGTGCTCACCTAGAGGCCCATCTTCGCGTGAAACTGACGCCAAAAAATCCTATAAATAGAGAAACCATCAGAAATAACCCTAGATCAGAAGTTCCGCCGCCGCAAGGCTCTGTAGCCACCGAAAACCAATCTAGACCCCGTTCTGGCACCCTGCCGGAGGGGGAATCATCACCGGTGGCCATCTTCATCATCCTGGCGGGCACCACGATGAGGAGGGAGTAGTCCACCCTCTGGGCTGAGGGTTTGTACTAGTAGCTATGTGTTTAATCTCTCTCTCTCTCTCTATCTATCTATCTCTCTCTCTCTCTCGTGTTCTTGAGATGTCACGATCTTGATGTATCATGAGCTTTGTTAATATAGTCGGATCATATGGTGTTTTCCCCTCTCTATCATGTTGTGATGAATTGAGTTTTTCCTTTTGAGATTTCACTGTTATCAGATTGAATACTTTTATGGATTTGAGAGCACTTGATATATGTCTTGCATATGAATACTCGTGGTGACAATGGGGTATCATATTGATTCACTTGATATGTGTTTTGGCACTCAACTCGCGGATTCCCGCGGTGACATTGGGGTAATCTATGCATAGGGGTTGATGCACGTTCTTGTCTTTTGTTTCTCCGGTAGAAATCTTGGGGCACTCTTTGAAGTTCTTTGTGTTGGATTGAGTATTATGGATCTAAAATTATTTGGTGTTATTTTAGTACGAACTCTTGGATAGATCGATCGGAAAGAATAGCTTCGAGGTGGTTTCGTACCCTACAAATAATTTCTTCTTATGTTCTCCACTAGATAGGAACTTTGGAGTGGTTCTTCATCGCACTGTGAGGGGTGGTTATCTAATCCAATTATATTAGCATTGTTGGGAGATTTCACTAACGAAAGTACAGACCCTAGGCCTCATTTTCAAGCATTGCAATACCATTTTTGTGCCCGTTTACTATTTTCTACCTTGCTGTTTTTATTTATTCAGATTATAAAAATATATTTCTACCATCCATATTACACTTTTATCACCATCTCTTCGCCGAACTAGTGCACCTATACAATTTTCCATAGTATTAGGTGTGTTGGGGACACAAGAGATTTCTTGTATTTGGTTGCAAGGTTGTTTGAGACAGACCATCTTCATCCTATGCCTCCCACGGATTGATAAACCTTAGGTTATCCACTTGAGGGAAAATTGCTATTGTCCTACAAAACTCTGCGCTTGGAGGCCCAACACGAGTCTACAAGAATAAAGTTTCATAGTAGACATCACAGATCTATGCACCACCAATCCAAATAATTAAAGAGGAGGACAATTGATTGATCTGCATCAATGGCCCGTGCCTGAACCACCAGCAATGAGCTGAGAAGGAGGAAGTTTGACTTCTGTTGCTTGTGGATCCAAAGAACATAAAATAAGTTCTTATATCCCACGCCAAGCAAGGAACCAAGGATATGCAAGTAATGAAAGTGTACTATGCACATAATCCTGCCACCAAGGCTTCTACCAAATTGATATCATCGATAATAAAAAAATTAAAAGCATCTTCCAAGAAGCGACATGAGATAGATGCTGAAGATTCGCACTCACCTAAGATGAACTGTAGCATGCATACATATGCTCCATTCAAATCCTTCAAAGGATCCAATTCTGCACAGACCAAGATGAAAAGGTCCAAATCAGCTCACCCAAATCACCAATATAGCATCAGACAATATACTTCTAGCAATCATTCATGTGATTCATCTTCTTACAAACCACTAATCACACAAAAGTTCATGAAAGTATGGGTACACCACCATCCTGACATCCATCACTAACATGTCCTCATCTATCAAAAATAAATGGAGATGAAACAATAATCAACTAAATATATATAAATTTACTAATGTCGAGGGATTGAAGTACAACATGGAGTGGAGGAGAAGTTTGGGAGGAGGGACCTGGGTGACGGCGTCTGGGTCGTCCTTGCAGGAGGCGGCGACGACCTTCTTGGCGTGCAGGATCTAGTTGAAGGAGGCGTTGGCAACGAGTCATCCACGCATGAGGCTGCCAGGCCCCATGAGGCAGGGAGCCACCGGCGCCGGTGCCGCAGAGGGAGAGGGCCATGTGTAGGATCGAAAGTATGTCTAGAGGGGGGGGTGATTAGACTACTTGACCAAATAAAAATCTAGCCTTTTCCCAATTTTAGTTCTTGGCAGATTTTAGCTATCTTAGCATAAGTCAAGCAATCTCCACACAATTCAAGCAAGCATGCAAAAGAGTACACGAGCAGCGGAAAGTAAAGCATGCAACTTGCAAGAATGTAAAGGGAAGGGTTTGGAGGATTCAAACGCAATTGGAGACATGGATGTTTTTGTCGTGGTTCCGATAGGTGGTGCTATCGTACATCCACGTTGATGGAGACTTCAACCCATGAAGGGTAACGGTTGCGCGAGTCCACGGAGGGCTTCACCCACGAAGGGTCCACGAAGAAGCAACCTTGTCTATTCCATCACGGCCGTCGCCCACGAAGGACTTGCCTCACTAGCCGTAGATCTTCACGAAGTAGGCGATCTCCTTGCCCTTACAAACTCCTTGGTTCAACTCCACAATCTTGTCGGAGGCTCCCAAGTGACACCTAGCCAATCTAGGAGACACCACTCTCCAAGAAGTAACAAATGGTGTGTTGATGATGAACTCCTTGCTCTTGTGCTTCAAATGATAGTCTCCCCAACACTCAACTCTCTCTCACACAGGATTTGGATTTGGTGGAAAGAAGATTTGAGTGGAAATCAACTTGGGGAAGGCTAGAGATCAAGATTCATATGGTTGGAATGGAATATCTTGACCTCAACACAAGTGTAGGTGGTTCTCTCTCAGAAAATGTGTATTGGAAGTGTAGGTATGTTCTGATGGCTCTCTCCACGAATGAAGAGTGGGTGGAGGGGTATATATAGCCTCCACACAGAATCTAACCGTTACACACAATTTGCCAAACTCGGTGGGACCGAATGGTTAAACTCGGTCGGACCGATTCAGCAAACCTAGTGACCGTTAGGATTTTCGGTGGGACTGAGATGCAACTCGGTAGGACCGATATGGTTAGGGTTAGGGCATAACGTAATCTCGGTGTGACCGATTACACAAACTCGGTGGGACCGATTTCAGTAATAAGCTAACTAGAGAGTTGGTCAGGTAAACTCGGTGGGACCGATTCGCTCATCTCGGTGAGACCGAAATGTTACAAAAGGGAAACAGAGAGTTTACATTGCAATCTCGGTGGGACCGATCTCTCATCTCGGTAAGACCAAAACGTTACGAAGGGAAACAAAGAAATTACAATCCCATCTCGGTGAGACCGAGATCCCTATCGGTGAGACCGATTTGCCTAGGGATTGTGGCAGTGGCTATGACATTTGAAACTCGGTGGCGCCGGATAGAAAGAATCGGTGGGGCCGAGTTTGACTTTTGGTTTAGGTCATATGTGGATGTGGGGAGGCAGTTGAGGGTTTTGGAGCATATCACTAAGCACTTTGAGCAAGCAAGCCATTAAGCAACACCTCATCCCTCCTTGATAGTATTGGCTTTTCCTATAGACTCAATGTGATCTTGGATCACTAAAATATAAAATGTAGAGTCTTGATTTTGAAGCTTGAGCCAAACTTTTTGTCCTTAGAATTTTAAGGGATCCACTTTCCTCATCCATGCCATGTCATTCATTGAGCTTTTCCTGAAATATTAATCTTGGAATAATGTTAGCTCAATGAGCTATATGTTGTTAGGAATTACCAAAACCACCCAGGGATAGTTGCACTTTCACCATGGGCCCCGTGAGGCAGGGGCCGGCAGAGAAGGGAGCCGCCGGTGCCAGTGCCGCTGAGGGAGAGGCCCATGGCCGTTCCTCTCTGGCTGCTTGCGCTCGCCTGGTAGGAGCACCGAGAGGGCAGAGAGGAGGAGAAGACGTGATGGCACGAGGGCAAGTAGAGGCGGAGTTGGCGGCAAAGACGAGCAGAGGCGGCGGCGGCATGGGGAGGAGGCGGCAGCGCTCGAGTGCAGGAGGGAGGAGGCGGCTAGGTCATCCCACGGCAGCGACCCCTTTTTATACCCCAATACGCGGAATGATCGAAATGCCCTCAGCGGGGCAGCAAACTTACACGCAGTGGCACGCTAGAGAGGGCACTATTCATTGCTAGCGTATGGGTTTTTATCTGTTGGCCGAGGGCATTCGGGAGGGGGATCGGACGGCCGAAAATGCATCAAGGAATCAATCCGACGGTCGAAAGTGTCTGAGCTCTGAGGAACCTTGTGAGGTGCTTCGATTCTTATTTCTGGATTCTCAGAGTAGGACACCAAAGGAGAGTTTTCACTTAAGAACATGACAACATACATGACTGAACTAAAGGAGAGAGATTCCACTTGAAAACATGACAATAGAAATGCCTTGACATGAAAGGCGTGCCACACACCACGTTCATACAAATTAGGTCTATTGAAACACAATCTACGTCTCTATTAAAAATAACAATCTTGTAAAAAAAGACCAAAATCACACACAAGTACCTTGTACTTAAACCTATGCTAATCGACCTTTTATAAGATATACTGAACCATATACCCTTTTAGAAGACACTGAACCAAATACCTAGAGAAATTGAAGTCTTGGGAAGTTAGCCAACAAACTGGAATATGCCTGGTTATTTTAAGCCCATGTTTCGGTATGATACATGTGGGAAAGGGTGGAACGCTTAAGAACTTTCTTTTTGTCAACAAAGGCACACACCACCCAGTCACTTACCAAGGGACCCATTCATCGAGCGATCCCACCACGAAACCCCCCAATCAATCTAAATTGAAGACCTTAGTTGAATGAGGGGGCTTTAAAATTTGGGAGTTAAATAAAGTCAGAGATTTCATTGTCACTACCAAGGATTGACCGAGTCAAAATCAAGGCATTAAAATTGTATACCCCAATCGAATGGGAGAGCTCCAATATTCCGGAGCATAGTGTATTAAAATGAATGAGAGATCCTTGCGAAATTGTTGACCCGGTCAAAATCGGGTGACCCAATTCCAATTGGAGACCTCAATTGAATGTGGGCTCTTTAAAACTACGGAGCATAGTGTTATAGAGGATATACATCACTAATTCATCATCATACTAGTTCATCACATCTAAAATCATGCGCAACATACGAGGTAGCAAGTTTAGCCTTACAAATGCGAGATCAAACAAAACAAAAGATGCTCAAATGATCATCGATCATGGAGAAGTCAAGCAACATCCTCATTGTTGCGAAGATCATCACCACTGCCCGAAGCACCACCATTTTCATGAACTTGGACCGGAGAACGAGCACCACCATCTTCATCAACTTGAACTGAAGAATGAGCACCACCATCTTCATCAACTTGGACCGAAGAACGAGCAGCACAATCTTCATCAACTCGGACTAGAGAACGGGCACCGCCACCACCATGAGCACGCACCGCCATCCACATGGTTTGCCAAAGCATCAACCCCACCTACACCACCATGGCTAAAACCAACACCACCTCCAAAGACACCGCCATCATTGCCGAAGTCACCACCCCCCCCTCACCTCCAAACCCAACACCACCAACCATGCCAAGGCCAGCACCACCAACATTGCTGAAAGCATAACTCCCTCCAAACCCAAGACCTCCATAAGCCCTAAGATTTTGAAGCTCCATCATCCTCCAACACATGATCTCCATTCGTTTCAATTCCCAAACTTCTCTTGTGGATGCATCCATGCCATCCGGATTCATCATCATGAACCGGTCCTCCTCGGCGGTCCTCTCGTCCTTCCTCTTCCTCTTCTCTAGGGAGATCGTGTGCTCCTCGAAGGCACCCCTCTTCTCCCACTTCTCCTCCTTGTGCTTCTCTTTCTTTGCAGCCAAAGCCACTTTAGCATCCCAATGCTTGGATAACATTGTCTCTTTCATCTACTCCATCTCACCAATTTGATACCTCAAAGTGATTGCCTCGGCCGTCCTCTTAACTCTTGATTCCTCCTTTTTTGTTTCCATCCGGTTTTCCCTTGTTTCTTCCCCATCTCGGTGCATCACCACTATCATCATCCTCATCTTCCAATTTGACGCTTTTCTTTGGGGGGCATTCTTTGTCCCTCACCCTCCACTTATCACTATCTCGGAGCCATCGCCAACAATGATGAAGATTGAATGACCGTCCGTTGTTGCCTGGGGTTTGCCTGTAGTACTCATTGGCGATGCGATCCTACACACAAACACTGAGTCAAGTATGAGATCATGCTCTTCATATCAACACGGCCAAAGCCACCAAGATTAAATAAATACTCATGTAATCGTCAATAGCTAGTGATGCCACTTGGAGGTGCATTCGCACTTGCTCCAAGCCCCCACTCCAATGGACGCTTTTTTGAAGGAAATGTGCCCTAGAGACAATAATAAAGTTGTTATTTATATATCATTATATAATGATAAATATTTATTATTCATGCTAGAATTGTATTAACCGGAAACTTAGTACATGTGTGAATACATAGACAGACAAAGTGTCCCTAGTATGCCTCTACTAGACTAGCTCGTTAATCAAAGATGGTTAAGTTTCCTGACAATAGACATGTGTTATCATTTGATGAACGGGATCACATCATTAGAGAATGATGTGATGGACAAGACCCATCCGTTAGCTTAGCATAATGGTCGTTTGGTTTTTCTGCTATTGCTTTCTTCATGACTTATACATGTTCCTCGGACTATGAGATTATGCAACTCCCGAATACTAGAGGAACACCTTGTATGCTATCAAACATCACAACATAACTGGGTGATTATAAAGATGCTCTACAGGTGTCTCCAATGGTGTTTGTTGAGTTGGCATAGATCGAGATTAGGATTTGTCACTCTGTGTATCAGAGAGGTATCTCTGGGCCCTCTCGATAGTGCACATCACTATGAGCCTTGCAAGAAATGTGTCTAATGAGTTAGCCACAAGATGATGCATTACGGAATGAGTAAAGAGACTTGTCGGTAACGAAATTGAACTAGGTATGATGATACCGACGATCGAATCTCGGGCAAGTAACATACTGATGACATAGGGAACAACGTATGTTGTTATGCGGTTTGACCAATAAAGATCTTCGTAGAATATGTAGGAGCCAATATGAGCATCCAGGTTCCGCTATTGGTTATTGACCGGAGATGTGTCTCGGTCATGTCTACATAGTTCTCGAACCCGTAGGGTCCACATGCTTAATGTTCGATGACGATTTGTATTATGAGTTATGTGATTTGATGACCGAAGTTTGTTCGGAGTCCCGGATGATTTCACGGACATGACGAGGAGTCTCGAAATGGTCGAGAGGTGAAGATTCATATATTGGAAGGTTATATTCGGACATCGGAATGGTTTCGGGAAGTATCGAATAAGTTTCGGAGTACCGGGAGTTACCGGACCCCCCCCCCTCCGGGAAGTTAATGGGCTACACATGGGCCTTAGTGGAGGAGAGACGGCCGGCCAGGGAGGTGGCGTGCGCCCCCCCCCCCCTTGCCAATCCGAATTAGACAAGGGGTGGGAGCGCCCCCCCTTCCCTCTCCTACTCCTCCTCTCTTTCCCTCTTTGATATTCCGAAAAAGGAAAAAGAGGGGGGAATCCTACTTGGACTAGGGAGTTATAGTAGGAATCCCCACCCCCCTTGGCGCGCCCCCTGTCGGTGTCAAAACCAGCGGATCTCGGGTAGGGGGTCCCGAACTGTGCGTCTAGGCGGATGGTAACAGGAGGCAGGGGACACGAAGTTTTACCCAGGTTCGGGCCCTCTTGATGGAGGTAAAACCCTACGTCCTGCTCGATTAATATTGATGATATGCATAGTACAAGAGTAGATCTACCACGAGATCAGAGAGGCTAAACCCTAGGAGGTAGCCTATGGTATGATTGTATGTTGTCGTACGAACTAAAACCCTCCGGTTTAAATAGACACCGGAGGGGGCTAGGGTTACACAAGGTCGGTTACAAAGGAGGAGATATGCATATCCATATTGCCTAGCTTGCCTTCCACGCCAAGTAGAGTCCCATCCGGACACGAGACGAAGTCTTCAATCTTGTACCTTCTTAGTCTAACAGTCCGGCCAAAGAATATAGTCCGGCTGTCTGGAGACCCCCTAATCCAGGACTCCCTCAGTAGCCCCTGAACCAGGCTTCAATGACGATGAGTCCGGCGTGCAGTATTGTCTTCGGCATTGCAAGGCGGGTTCCTCCTCCGAATACATCACGGAAGAATTTGAATACAAGGATAGTGTCCGACCCTGCAAAATAAGTTTCCACATACCACCGTAGAGAGAATAATATTTCCACAAATCTAATCTGCTGACACGTTTTGGTAACACGACATTATGCCATGGCCCGGTAATTATTCGAACCGTTTCCTTTAACTAGCCCCGCACATAACGTGAGGCAGTTTTTTGACACGTCTTGTCAAAGCAGAGATCGTGTTCCCCTTATTACGGGATTCTCATCAATACGGGTGTGGGTAACCCAACCGCGCCATCGGTTACGGCGCTTGGAGGATAAGCGAGTTTTACCAGGCTAGTGGGGACGCATAGTTTCGTCCGCCCATATAAAGGGATAAGGATTCATCTTTTGATCCACGCCTTCTTCCTCCTTTGCTCATCCATATTCGCACACTCGAGCTCCAGCGCCCAAGTCCGCATTTCCCACCTCGACCTTCTCCAACCATGTCCGGAGCGGGAGGCGGGTGGATGGTCTCCTCCGTCACGGAGGGACACATCAAGAAGCTGAGGAGAGTCGGATACCTGCCCGACGACATCGCGCACCGGCTCCCAGATGAGGGGCAGCTCATCCCCACCCCCAGGCCCCATGAGAGGGTAGTGTTCCTTACCCATTTCCTCCGCGGACTGGGATTCCCTCTCCACCCATTCGTCCGGGGGCTCATGTTCTACTACGGCCTGGATTTCCATGATCTGGCCCCGAACTTCATCCTCAACATCTCGGCGTTTATCGTCGTGTGCGAGGCCTTCTTCCGCATCAAGCCCCACTTCGGCTTATGGCTGAAGACCTTCAATGTCAAGCCGAAGGTAGTGAGCGGCCGCCAGGCGGAGTGCGGAGGCGCCATGGTGGGCAAGATGCCCAACATCACATGGCTCGAGGGCTCCTTCGTGGAGACCATAAAGGGGTGGCAATCGGGGTGGTTCTATATCACCGAGTCGCGTGACCCTAAATGGGCAGCGGCCCCAGTTCCGATCTGGCATCCCCACGCGGCTCACCTCCTGGCAAGAGAAGGGCCTGTCCTGGGGTAGTTCGGGAGAGCTGACCGGACTCCAAACATGTATACAAAACATGGTGAACAAGAAGCTCAAACTCGTCAACGTAGTCCAGGTCATGCTCATCCGCCGGATCCTCCCGTGCCAACAACGGGCTTTCAACTTGTGGAAGTTCGACCAGCCCCAGCATCGAACTCTGAATAGGCTCTTTGACACAACTCACGAGGATGCCTGGAAAGTGCTATTCAAGGGTGCCGAGGTTCCCCCTCCCACTACCGAGGATCGCGGATTCTGCGCGAAGCGCCAAGCCAGAGCGGTAAGCTGTTTTACCTCTCACATGATACTTGTTTTTCATAGTTTGACTCTATGTGGGATCTAAGCTCCCGTACCTTTGACAGGACTGGCAGGAGATGGCCGGACAGCTCGACTATCCGGCTCCTTTGCCCGAAGGCCCGGCAGACGCTCTTCTGACGAAGATGCTGACTCCAGCTCCTTATACGGTGCCGGAGAAGACCAAGAAGGCCAAGGGAACCCAAAAGAGTTCCCGATGCCAGGCGTCATCGGACTCACCGTCTGATGAATCTGCGGCACACTCCTCCCTCGAAGACGAGGAGGAAGAAGAAGATCCTCCCCCTCCAGGCAGGGGAGACAAGAAAAGGAAGGCCGCCCCAACTGGGGGGGCGAAGGGTCCAAAAAGGGAAGGACTCTCCTTCCGGACAGCTCCATCACCGCCCCGAAGGCGAAGACGAGTGGTTGCCCAGGGCCAAGCCCCTGGGGAGGTCGTGATTATTCGCATACTAGAGTAACTCATAGCTTTCCTTTGTCGCACTGCTTTCGCTAACGCCGAATATGATTATGCAGGCCGCCACGAGCCCGTATCGATGTATCGTCAGACGGCTCCCTAGGCTCGTCGAGTATGGATAGCGATCCACTTCCGACCGCCACCTCCCCTTGCCCTGCGGACGACGCCGAGGTGTTGTCTCAAGAGGCACCGGGTCGAGGGGAGACAGTCCCGGGGGCGCCTCAAGGCGACCTTTCGGACTCCGAGAGCCGAGGGGACAAGGCCCCTGAGGGCCCCGAGTTCGGCCCTCAGCCGAACACTGCGCCGGAACCTCCAGCGGTTCCGGACTCGGGCAGGTGGCCTCCTTCTAAGAGGGGCGAGACGCCTGTGCCGGTGACCTCTGTCCATCCAGAGGTGTCGGACAATCTGCTGGAAGCGCTTTGCAGCGCTTCCCTCGACGAGGAGCACCGTACTATTATGAGTGCGGTGGTCCAGAAGGTTCAGTCCGCCAAGAGCGGATTGACTGAAGCCTGTGCCAGCCTTCTAACAGGCTTTGAGGTAAGTGTTTCAAATATAGAAAAAATATTACCGCATAGATAGTAGCCCCTGATGCTTTTTTCGGTGTTCAAAAAGAAAAGCCGAATAGAGGATCAAACAATATCGCAGGAGTCTAATTTAAGTATGTCAATATGCGTATGCAGGCTTCGTTGCTGGCATCTGCCGCACTGACTGCGGAGGTCGCCGCACTGAAGCAGGACCTCGAAGGGTCCAAGAAAGAGCTCGGCCTTACTAAGAGGCAGCTCAAGGAGAACAAAGGTAAGTAATACCTAGTCTATGGTTATATATATATAAAGAACATGATTGCAAAATGACAGGATCATCGTGAATTTGCCAGGGGCCACGACCGAGGTGGCGACCCTGAAGCAAGCGCTATCCGCGACCGAAGACAAAGCGTCCAAGGAGCGCACCGAGCGAGAAAGGCAAGAGGCTCGGGTGGGCGAGGTGCAGCAAGAGCTCCAGGCTCTTGTGACGAAGCACGAGGCGTTGGAGCTTGACTCGAAGACGCGAGAGTCTGAGCGTGCCGTGGCCCTCGAGAGCGCAAAGAGTGCCAAGGACGAAGCCCAAAAGGCCCTCCAGGAGATTGATGCGATGAAGAAAATAGCGGCGGGTAAGGCATTCTATATGCAAAGCAAGCATGTGAAAGTAAATTACCTGTTACTTACCCGAATCCGGAGCTCTCTAGGAGCATTCGCAGATTTGCCCCGCAGCGTGTCGGATGCCGCACAGTTTTACCAGGCCGAGGAGGGAAGCTCAACGGAGAAGTTGTTCTGGTCTCAGTATACTGGGATCGAACACCCGGTGCCTATGAGCGACCAGCTGAAGCAGCTGGTCGAGCTACACAAGGCGGCCGAACAGGCCATGAAGGGCTTGATAGTCCAGCTGTGGCCTGGCGACGCCCTTCCAAACAGCTACTTTGGCCTGGTGAGGCGGCTTGTGGATGCCTGCCAACGGCTAGAAGTCGTCAAGCGGTCCGTCTGCATCGAAGGTGCACGCCCGGCTTTCGCCCGTGTGGAGGTGCAATGGGCCAAGCTAGACATCGTGAAGCTGATCAAGGAAGGGCCGCCGCAGGGCAAGGAGCATCGCACCCCCAAAATTTATTATGCGGGCGTCCTGAAGGGTGCCCGTCTTGTAGCGGATGAATGTTCAAAGAATGTAATATTTGAGTAAACTTGCTCGTGTGATCCTGTATGATGAAAACTTGTTTCATATGCGCTATGCAACGCTTGTTTGAATTTAAAATATTACCTTCTGTTTGGCTGTTTATCCAATCTAAGAGATGGCTAGTCCTCGGCTTCTGCCCCCATGCCACGAGTGCTGGGGTCTTCGGGATAAACCTGAGCACTCTAGATCCCATTTTTGGGTCCTTCGAGGGAGGTGCTCAGCACAGCGAACATGGCAACCAGACTAATAATGCTTTATCACTCTCACTTAGCCATAGAATTCTATAATTTTAAATTTCGGCGAAGCCCCTGGTATTCGGAAGGCCGAATTCGGGGCGCGATACACACCTTTAGGCCGGACAGGACCGGCTCCTTGCTCTAAGCGGCATAAGTCTTTAGGGACTCGAAACCTCGCCGAACAGCGACCAGTCTCTCGTCTTATCATGACAGTCAGTTTTAGCTTTCTCTACTGAGGTGCTTAGCCCAGCAGAACAGGGGCACAATCGCAGTAGTTCTCCTAGTGCTACCTTAGCCGATAGAGCGGAACGTAAGGTACCAAAACATAGGAGCCGGGCAAACCCAACATTTGACCAAAGACATGATTCGGAGCTGATGCATATAATGCTATAAGTTCGGGGTGCCGCAGTTGTGAAAGTGTTCGGACTTCTCACACCATAATGTGGGGTACTTGAGCCCCTGGTGTATTGGTCGTACCAAAGTGTACGGTTGCAAGGCGTCATTAATGAACACATATATATAAAACAAGAATGCAATGATAGTCGTAATGTTGTGCATTGTTTATTCAAAAAGGGTGTGTTAAAGCAGAATGATACAGATAGTGCGATAAGCAAAAAGTAGGACTATGTCCCTTCCAAGGGCAAGATGAGGAATAGTATTAAAGCAAATATTTCACTCATTATCGTAATCCACCTGGGAGTTTCATGGTGTGACCTAGCTTTCTGCCTCCTTGGTTTCTACATCATGTGTCCGGCGATCATGCTGCCGGACAGGGTGTCCAGAGATTAAATTCCTGAAAGAGAAAAATAACAAAGCGGGACGCGTTGTTGGGGTGTGCCGTAGTTGTGCCCCCCCCCTCCCCGCTTGTGCCCATGGTATTTTTAATGCATAATTATGTACGCCTGGCACGGATTTCGCCGTTTGGCTGGGACTGGGGTGGGGGCCGCATTGCTACGCGAGCTAAGATCGTGCCAGGCAGTCTAGTTGCCAATTACTCCGAGCACGCTTGAAGGTGTCCGGGTCTTGAAATGCCGAACTGGTGGGTTGCCTTGAGAGGCTGCTTTGCACTTCTGCTGCGAGGGCTGCAGTGTGCTCCTCCGTGCGGAGAGAGCGCTTTGTGTTTCCATTAACTATGATGACCCCCCGAGGTCCTGGCATCTTGAGCTTGAGGTAGGCATAATGCGGTACCGCATTGAATCTCGCAAATGCGGTTCGCCCAAGCAGTGCATGATAGCCACTGCGGAACGGGACTATATCGAAGATTAATTCTTTGCTTCGGAAGTTATCCGGAGATTCGAAGACCACTTCCAGTGTAATTGAGCCTGTGCAATGGGCCTCTACACCTGGAATGACGCCTTTAAAGGTCGTTTTTGTGGGTTTGATCCTTGAGGGGTCTATACCCATTTTGCGCACTGTGTCCTGATAAAGCAGGTTCAGGCTGCTGCCTCCATCCATAAGGACTTGAGTGAGGTGAAATCCGTCAATGATTGGGTCTAAGACCAGTGCGGCGAATCTGCCAAGACGGATACTAGTGGGGTGGTCCCTGCGATCGAAGGTGATCGGGCAGGAGGACCATTGGTTGAACTTTGGGGCGACTGGCTCCAACGCATATACGTCCCTGAGCGCACGCTTCCGCTCCCTCTTAGGAATGTGGGTTGCGTATATCATGTTCACCATCTACACTTGTGGGGGGAACCTCTTCTGTCCTCCAGTGTTCGGCTGCCGGGGCTCCTCTTCATCATTGCTGTGTGACCCCTTGTCTTTGTCTTCGGCAATTAACTAGCCGACCTGCTTGAACACCCAGCATTCCCTGTTGGTGTGGTTGGCTGGCTTGTCAGGGGTACCGTGTATTTGACACGAGCGATCGAGTATGCGGTCCAAACTGGACGGGCCCGGAGTGCTTCTTTTAAATGGCTTTTTCCGCTGACCGGGTTTAGAGCCTTTGAATCCGGCATTGACTGTCGTATCCTCAGTATTATCACTGTTAATGTGGCGCTTATGTTTGTTGCGACGTGACCTGCTATTGCCGTCCTTGGTATCCAAAGTACCATGGTTTTTTGATATGTTGTTACTGCGAGCCAGCCAACTGTCTTCTCCCGCACAAAAGCGGGTCATGAGTGTCGTGAGGGCTGCCATAGGTTTCGGCTTTTCCTGTCCAAGGTGCCGGGCAAGCCACTCATCGCGGATGTTATGCTTGAAGGCTGCTAGGGCCTCTGCATCCGAACAGTCAATGATTTGATTTTTCTTTGTTAGGAACCGTGTCCAGAATTGCCTGACCGATTCTTCTGGCTGCTGAATTATGTGGCTCAAGTCATCGGCGTCTGGTGGTCGCACATAAGTGCCCTGAAAGTTGTCGAGGAATGGGGCTTCCAGATCTTCCCAACAGCTAATGGACTCTGCTGGCAAGCTGTTAAGCCAATGTCACGCTAGTCCTTTGAGCTTTAGTGGGAGGTATTTGGTGGCGTGTAAGTCATCGCTGCGGGCCATGTGGATGTGGAGGAGGAGGAAATCCTCGATCCATACCGCAGGATCTGTTGTGCCGTCATATGATTCAATATTTACGAGTTTGCACCCTCTGGGATTTGATGATCCATGACTTCGTCTGTGAAGCATAAGGGGTGTGCGGCGCCTCTGTATTGGGCTATATCGCGACATAGCTCGATTGGGTCTTGCCCGCTGTGTTCGGCCCGGCCGGATTTACTTTTACTGTATCCGGCGTGACGTGATACGTCTCCGTCGTATCTACTTTTCCAAACACTTTTGCCCTTGTTTTGGACTCTAACTTGTATGATTTGAATGGAACTAACCCGGACTGACGCTGTTTTCAGCAGAATTGCCATGGTGTTGTTTTATGTGCAGAAAAAGAAATATTATCGGAATGACCTGAAACTCCACAGAACATCTTAGAAAAAATAATAAAAAATCCTCGCCAAAGATGAAGACCAGGGGGGCCACACCCTTCTCACGAGGGTGGGGGGCGCCCCCCCCTAGGGCATGCCCCCTACCTCGTGGGCCCCCTGGATGCCCTCCGACACCAACTCCAACTCTATATATTTGCTCTCGGAGAGAAAAAAATCAGAGAGAAGAAATCATCGTGTTTTGCGATATGGAGCCGCCGCCAAGCCCTAAAACCTCTCGGGAGGGCTGATCTGGAGTCCGTTCGGGGCTCCAGAGAGGGGGATTCGTCGCCGTCGTCATCATCAACCATCCTCCATCACCAATTTCATGATGCTCACCGCCGTGCGTGAGTAATTCCATCGTAGGCTTGCCGGACGGTGATGGGTTGGATGAGATTTATCATGTAATCGAGTTAGTTTTGTTAGGGTTTGATCCCTAGTATCCATTGTGTTCTGAGATTGATGTTGCTATGACTTTGCTATGCTTAATGCTTGTCACTAGGGCCCGAGTGCCATGATTTTAGATCTGAACCTATTATATTTTCATGAATATATGTGAGTTCTTGATCCTATCTTGCAAGTCTATAGTCACCTACTATGTGTTATGATCCGGCAACCCCGAAGTGACAATAATCGGGACCACTCCCGGTGATGACCATAGTTTGAGGAGTTCATGTATTCACTATGTGCTAATGCTTTGTTCCGGTTCTCTATTAAAAGGAGGCCTTAATATCCCTTAGTTTCCAATAGGACCCCGCTGCCACGGGAGGGTAGGACAAAAGATGTCATGCAAGTTCTTTTCCATAAGCACGTATGACTATATACGGAATACATGCCTACATTACATTGATGAATTGGAGCTAGTTTTGTGTGACCCTATGTTATGACTGTTACATGATGAACCGCATCCGGCATAATTATGCATCACTGATTCGGTGCCTACGAGTTTTCCATATACTGGTTCTCGCTTATTTACTTTCCCGCTGCTACTGTTACAATCACTACAAAATACCAAAAACATTACTTTTGATGTCTTTACTTTTGTTGCTGCTACCACCACTATCATATTACTTTGCTACTAAACACTTTGCTGCAGATACTAAGTTTCCAGGTGTGGTTGAATTGACAACTCGGCTGCTAATACTTGAGAATATTCTTTGGCTCCCCTTGTGTCTAATCAATAAATTTGGGTTGAATACTCTAACCTCGAAAGCTATTGCGATCCCCTATACTTGTGGGTTATCAAGACCAATTTCTGGCGTCGTTGCCAGGGAGCATAGCTCTATTCTTTGAGTCACTTGGGATTTATATCTGCTGGACATTATGAAGAACTTGAGAGATCCAAAAACCAAGATCTATCCCTCAACTATGAGGGGAGCTAAGGAACTGCCATCTAGCTCTGCACTTGATTCACCTTCTGTTATGAGTAAGTTTGCGACACCTACAGTTGCTTCTGCTATTCGTTCTGATATGTCGCATGTTATTGATGATGCCACTTCTGCTATGCATGATACTTATGATGAAACTGCTTCTATGCCTCATACCACTGTGCCCCTTAGTGAATTTCTTGATGAACAAATTTCTAGGGCTAGAGAAAAAGAAATTATTGAATCTGAATACGATGATGATAGTGATGATGAAAATATGCCTGTTATTCCTGAGGGTTATCTTTTTGATATGGAATCTTTTGCCGCTATTTTAGCTTGCAAAGATAGATATGAGCTTAAGAGGTTATTAGTTAAATGGAACAAAGAATCACTTAGAGATAAAATGAAACCCGGCCCTGCTTTTGCTACTTCATCGATATGTGTTCCTGATAAGGATTATGAATTCTCTGTTGATCCTGATATAATTACTTTGGTTGAATCCAATCCGTTTTATGGCTATGAATCTGAAACTGTTCTAGCACATCTTACTAAGTTAAATGATATAGCTGCCCTGTTCACTAATGATGAGAGATCGCGTTACTTCTATATACTCAAAATATTTCTGTTCTCATTAAAGGGTGATGCTAAGATATGGTTTAATTCTCTTGATCCTGGTTGTGTGCGTAGTCCCCAGGATATGATTTATTACTTATCTGCTAAATATTTCCCTGCTCATAAGAAACAAGCTGCTTTGAGGGAAATATACAACTTCGTGCAAATTAAAGAAGAGAGTCTCCCACAAGCTTGGGGGAGGCTTCTCAAGTTACTTAATGCTTTGCCTGATCATCCTCTTAAGAAACCCAAAATACTTGATATCTTTTATAATTGACTAACTGATGCTTCCAGAGATTACCTAGATAGTTGTGTTGGTTCTCTTTTCAGGGAATGAACACCGGATGAAGCTGAAATTCTATTGAATAATATGTTGACAAATGAAAATAATTGGGCACCTCCAGAGCCAACTCCTGCTCCAATTACTGAGCCTATTCTTAAACCAACTCCGAAGAAGAGAGGTGTTCTATTCCTCAGTCCCGAAGATATGCAAGAGGCAAAGAAATCTATGAAAGAAAAAGGTATTAAAGCTGAAGACGTTAAGAATTTACCTCCTATTGAAGAAATACATGGTCTTAATATACCGCTTGTTGAAGAAACATATGATCTCAATTCTTTATTTACTGAAGAACCTCCTGATGCCGATATTCCGACATAGGTAGTAAAGGTAAATTCTCTCTATAGATATGATAAAGCTGAAGTTCCTCCTACTAAAATTGCTAGTCAGTGCTTGGATGAGTTTGGTAACTTTATGTTTAAGCAAGACGACTTCAATGCTTATTTTGGTAGACAAGTAAAATAAAATGCTTATATGATTAGATGCTTGGGTGATTATATGGCTAATATTAAAGGTGAACTTAAACTTGTTAGGAAACATGCTTCTATGGTTACCACTCAAGTAGAACAAGTACTTCATGCTCAAAAATAAGTGCTTGATGAAATGAATAGTAAGAAAAATGATTATGTTGTTAGAGTGGCTACTAGAACTAGTAGAATGACTCAGGAACCTTTGTATCCTGAAGGCCACCCTAAGAGAATCGAGCAAGATTCTCAAAGAAATAATATTGATGTTCCTAGTTCTTCTAAAAAGAAGAAGAAGAAAAATGATAGAACTGTGCAAACTTCTAGTGAACCTATTGCTGAACCACCTGATAATCTAAATGATATATCTATGTCTGATGCAGACACAATTTGGTAATGAACATGAACCTAATGAAAATATTAATAATGATGTTCATGATGATGCTCAACCTAGTAATGATAACGACGTAGAAATTGAACTGGTTGTTGATCTTGATAACCCACAATCAAAGAATCAATGTTATGATAAAAGAGACTTTGTTGCTAGGAAACATGGTAAAGAAAGGGAACCTTGGGTTCAGAAACCCATGCCTTTTCCTCCGAAACCATCCAAGAAAAAGGATGATGAGGATTTTGAGCGCTTTGCTGAAATGATTAGGCCTATCTTTTTGCGTATGACATTAACTGATGTGCTCAAAACAAATCCTTATGCTAAATATATGAAGGATATCATTACTAATAAAAGAAAGATACCGAAAGCTGAGATTTCCACCACGCTTGCTAATTATACTTTTAAGGGTGGAATACCAAAGAAACTTGGAGATCCCGGAGTACCTACTATACCTTGCTCCATTGAAAGAAATTATATTAAAACTGCTTTATGTGATCTTGGAGCCGGTGTTAGTGTTATGCCTCTCTCTTTATATCGTAGACTTGACTTGAATAAGTTGACACCTAATGAAATATCTTTGCAAATGGCTGATAAATCAACTGCTATACCTGTCGGTATTTGTGAGGATGTGCCTGTTGTGGTTGCAAACGTTACTATTTTAACGGACTTTGTTATTCTTGATATTCCCGAGGATGATAGTATGTCTATTATTCTTGGAAGACCTTTTCTTAATACTGCAGGGGCTGTTATTAATTGCAACAAAGGCAATATCACTTTTCATGTTAATGGTAATGAGCATACGGTACACTTTCCGAGGAAACAACCTCAAGTTCATAGTATCAACTCCATTGGAAAAATTCCATCGATTATATTTGGAGGTTTTGGATTTCCTCTTCCTACTGTCAAGAAGAAATATGATATTCTTATTATTGGGGATGTGCATATCCCCGTTGAGGTAACTTAGTGTTATTCAAAATTTCTCCAGTTTCATGATTATCGGAATGAGTTTGTTAACAAGACTTGATCAACCTTGTTAGTGGATTCTTTTTTATGAGCATGAGATGGATGAAACTAGAAGCACAACCTTCTATACCCCACTTTTACTTTCTGTTATTTATATTAAATAAAGTAAGAAGTATTTTTCTATCTGTTTCCTGACTTATCCATGCAATATAAAAATATCCCTAAAATAAAATTCCTCAGAATGACATGCCAATTTAATATGATTTTTTCGGGAATATTTGAGGATTTACTGTGCAAAAATAACCGCGGGAGGAGCTGCCACCTGGCCACAAGGGTGGTGCCCCCCCTAGGGCGCGCCCCCTGCCTCGTGGGCCCATGGTGGCCCTCCTCCACTTATCCCAGCACCCATCTTCTTCCTCTATCTCACACAAACCCGAAAAACCAACTCAAGCACGAGTTTCAACCATTTTTGCTGTGATTTTCGATCTCCTTGCTCAAAGCACCTCTCGCAAAACTACTTGGGGAGATTGTTCCTTGGTATGTGACTCCTCCATTGGTCCAATTAGTTTTTGTTCTAGTGCTTTATTCTTTGCAAATTTGTGCTGCATAGGTGACCATGTTCTTGAGCTTGCATGTCAAATTTATATGGTTCCAAGTAGTTCTAATGCTTGATATAGGCTCTAGGCACTTGTAGGAGTAGTTGCTATCAATATTATTGAAGTTGGTTTACTTTTGTTTGAAGTTACTACAAATTTCAGAATTTTTCAGAGAAAAACAATATGCTTAGGAAGATGTTTCAAGGTGGTTCCTCTAAGAAGCAAGGATCCAGGATTGCTATGCGCGATGCTGACGAGGATCCACCAAGAGACGCTCCAGTACGGCCTTGCGAATGGCCGTCAGAAAACTTCATGGACCGTGCGCGAATTAAAGAAGAATTCAAAGCATATTTGTGTAATGTCGGTCTTAAGGATTTTGAGGCTAACAAATGCCCCCAGTATCATGATCTCACAAGTTCCTTTGTGAGGAGGTTTGAGTATTCATCTTCGTGTAATTCTCCTGCAGTCATGTTTGATCTCTATGACAAATCTTATACCATGGACTTAGAGAATTTTACTTCTGCTTGCAAACTTCCATCATGGGGTAGTGTTAGGGACCCCCCCTAAATCTGAATTTAGAAACTTTCTTGCTAGTATAACTGTGGGGGAATCTAGAGATATAACGCAGGCTACCATAGGGAGCATTCACTTTCCTGCTATACATTATTTTGCTCTCTTCATCGGTAGATGCATAAATGCTAAGGATGAAGCATGTCACATGTGTGTCCCTGATCTTAGCATTCTTAGGAGTGCTATGTTAGGAGACCAATCTTATCATACGGGAGCCATTGTAGCTCATAGGTTGCATCATAATAGACATAATGGAGATTTGTTTGGAGGAATTTATGCAACCCGCTTAGCTCATTTTCTTGAGATAGACATTCGTGAGGGTGATACGGAGTTGCCTCCTGCATATTTAGATTATAACTCTATGGCTTCGCACCAGTTTGTCGAGAGGCCTGAATCACCTCTCTTATATCGTTTAATTTTTGACAAACGACGTGTTTTTCGTATAACTCTCCCTGCTTCTGCCTTCTTTGATTCACAGACAAAAAGAAGATATGTTATTACCAGAGAGGAGGCGGAAGAGTACGAGAGGAGAGCGGAGGCAGCTCGACTCCACGCTGCAGCTCAGCAGGCGATAACCGCTGCACATCAGTATGATCCCAACTATTCCTTGTCACAGTACGACCCCAACAACTATTATTATGGATACCCGCCAGGCCAGCCGTGGCCATAGACCAACTTAGGCCAAAATCCTAAGCTTGGGGGAGTACGTATTTCTCACCGACATTACATCTATGTTCACACACACTCATTGCTAGATGTCGGTGCTCATACTTTTTCACTGTAATATCCATGCTAGTTTATTTTCTTTTCCTGCTTTCTTCTTGTGTGTTTGTTAAACCTTAAGAAAAACCAAAAAAAATTAGTAGTAGTTTATTTTTCTGCTATAGTAGTAATAATTAAAAAGAAAACCCAAAAATATTTCGCGTTCTTCTTTTGCTTGTTGGGAGCTTTCCCGTGTAAATAGTTTTATTTCTTTTCTTTTCTTTGGGGGTCAGTAGGAGAAGACCATAATTAAATTGTTGAAGTGGCTCTTATATGCATTATTGTTGATTTAACCAAGAGCCCATATTGCTTTGTCTTCTCCTGTTTATTGAATGCTTGCATATTCCAGCTTAGTCCAATGCACGTACACTCTTATTATTATTCACATCGTTCGGTCGTGCAAGTGAAAGGCAATTATGATGATATATGATGGGCTGACTGAGATGAGAAAAGCTGGTATGAACTTGACCTCTTTTGTTTTTGTAAATATGATGAGTCCCTCATTCTTGATTCATCTTATTATGAATAAACATGTTTGCAATGACAATTATAGATCATAGTTGCTTGTGCCATGCTTGATTAGCTATGAGTTATAATGATTTACCTTGTGTGCCAACATGCTATTGAGATGATTATGATGTGGTATGATGGGGTGGTATCCTCCTTTGAATGATTTAAGTGACTTGACTTGGCACATGTTCATGCATGTAGTTGAAACAAATCAACATAGCCTTCACGATATTTATGTTCATGGTGGATTATATCCTACTCATGCTTGCATCCAATGTTTCTTAATTTTAATGCATGTACATGGCTGTTGTCGCTCTCTAGTTGGTTGCTTCCCAGTCTTTTGCTAGCCTTCACCTGTACTAAGCGGGAATACTGCTTGTGCATCCAATCCCTTAAACCCCAAAGTTATTCCAGATAAGTCCACCATACCTTCCTATATGCGGTATCTACCTGCCGTTCCAAGTAAATTTGTATGTGCCAAACTCTAAACCTTCAAATAATCATTCTGCTTGTATGCTTGAATAGCTCATGTATCAACCAAGGTTGTCCTTATCTTCCGTGTTAGGTGGGTTATTCTCAAGAGGAGTGGGCTCCGCTCCTCATTCACGAGATAAATGGCTGGTCACCGGGATGCCCAGTCCCATGCTTTATGCAAACTAAATCAAAATTAATTGCAAACAAAACTCCCCCTGAGACCTGATGTATGTTGGAGGCACTCGTTGTTTCAAGCAAGCCATGGATTGATGCTTGTTGGTGGAGGGGGAGTATAAACTTTACCATTCTGTATGGGAACCACCTATAGTGTGTTTAGCATGGAAGATATCGCCATCTCTTAGTTGTTACGTTGACAATGAAAGTATATCGCTCAAAACACAATTTATCTCTATTTCAAAACCAAGCTCTGGCACCTCTACAAATCCCTGCTTCCCTCTGTGAAGGGCCAATCCATTTACTTTTATGTTGAGTCATCACCCTCTTATTAAAAAGCACTAGCTGGAGAGCACAGCCGTCATTTGCATTCATCACTGTTAATTTATATTGGGTATGACTATGATTGGATCTCTTTTACCATGAATTACAATGTCTAGTCAGTCCTTGATCTTTAAAGGTGCTCTGCATTTATGTTTTGCGGTCTCAGAAAGGGCTAGCGAGATACCATCTTGTTATATCATATTATGATTGTTTCGAGAAAGTGTTGTTATCCGAGATTTATTATTATGACTTGCTAGTTGATTATCTTACTGATATGAGTAATTATGAGACCTGAGAATTATTGCAAATGTTGTTAGTTATGATCTATGCTGAAAACTTGAATGCTGGCTTGTCATACTTACAACAACAAGAGCAAACAGAGTTTGTAAAAGTTTTTCTTTCTTTCTTTCAGTTTGTCAACTGAATTGCTTGAGGACAAGCAAGGGTTTAAGCTTGGGGGAGTTGATACGTCTCCGTCGTATCTACTTTTCCAAACACTTTTGCCCTTGTTTTGGACTCTAACTTGTATGATTTGAATGGAACTAACCCGGACTGTCGCTGTTTTCAGCAGAATTGCCATGGTGTTGTTTTATGTGCAGAAAACAAATATTCTCGAAATGACCTGAAACTCCATGGAACATCTTAGGAAAAAAATCCTCGCCAAAGATGAAGACCAGGGGGCCCACACCCTTCTCACGAGGGTGGGGGCGCCCCCCCCCTAGGGCGCGCCCCCTACCTCGTGGGCCCCCTGGATGCCCTCCGACGCCAACTCCAACTCTATATATTTGCTCTCAGAGAGAAAAAAATCAGAGAGAAAAAATCATCGCGTTTTACGATACGGAGCCGCCGCCAAGCCCTAAAACCTCTCGGGAGGGCTGATCTGGAGTCCGTTCAGGGCTCCGGAGAGGGGAATTCGTCGCCGTCATCATCATCAACCATCCTCCATCATCAATTTCATGATGCTCACCGTCGTGCGTGAGTAATTCCATCGTAGGCTTGCTGGACGGTGATGGGTTGGATGAGATTTATCATGTAATCGAGTTAGTTTTGTTAGGGTTTGATCCCTAGTATCCATTATGTTCTGAGATTGATGTTGCTATGACTTTGCTATGCTTAATGCTTGTCACTAGGGACCGAGTGCCATGATTTCAGATCTGAACCTATTATGTTTTCATGAATATATGTGAGTTCTTGATCCTATCTTGCAAGTCTATAGTCACCTACTATGTGTTATGATCCGGCAACCCCAAAGTGACAATAATCGGGACCACTCCCGGTGATGACCATAGTTTGAGGAGTTCATGTATTCACTATGTGCTAATGCTTTGTTCCGGTTCTCTATTAAAAGGAGGCCTTAATATCTCTTAGTTTCCAATAGGACCCCGCTGCCACGGGAGGGTAGGACAAAAGATGTCATGCAAGTTCTTTTCCATAAGCACGTATGACTATATACGGAATACATGCCTACATTACATTGATGAATTGGAGCTAGTTCTGTGTCACCCTATGTTATGACTGTTACATGATGAACCGCATCCGGCATAATTATCCATCACTGATCCGGTGCCTACGAGTTTTCCATATACTGGTTCTCGCTGATTTACTTTCCCGCTGCTACTGTTACAATCACTACAAAATACCGAAAACATTACTTTTGCTGTCTTTACTTTTGTTGCTTTTACGACCACTATCATATTACTTTGCTACTAAACACTTTGTTGCAGATACTAAGTTTCCAGGTGTGGTTGAATTGACAACTCAGCTGCTAATACTTGAGAATATTCTTTGGCTCCCCTTGTGTCGAATCAATAAATTTGGGTTGAATACTCTACCCTCGAAAGCTGTTGTGATCCCCTATACTTGTGGGTTATCATGACGTTTATTGTCTTGCAGAGTGGCGCGCCCTTGTGATCCGTAGATCGATGTTGCATGTTTTGCTTTGTCCTCCAATACGTCTCGCAGGTCTGGCGTATTTCCCCATGCCTTTTTATTTGAATGGCGTCGGGGTGCAGGCTGAGTTTTTGGCTGGAATGCCTCTCTATCGCGGCCACGAGGTGGCCGATCAGCCGCGTCATACGCTTCTTCCTCCAGTCGGGGTAGCAACCTGCATTTTGGGTAACTCTTGGAGGGGCGCTCGAGTTTATATTCCTCGGCCACGAGGACTTCGGTCCATCTGTCGGCTAGTAGATCTTGATCATCTTGAAGCTGCTGCTGCTTTTTCTTAAGGCTATTTGTCGTGGCCATAAGTCGGCGCTTGAAGCGCTCTTGTTCGACGGGATCCTCTGGCACGGTGAATTCATCATCGCCGAGGCTTGCCTCGTCTTCGGAGGGGGGCATGTAATTATCATCCTCTGCCTCTCCATTTGCCGCTCTCTCTGGAGGGTTGGCTTCTCCATCCGCCTGTCCTAGATCGTGCTGGAGGGGATTGTAGCCATCTTCGGCACTATCCGGAGTATTATTATCTCCTGTGCCGGTATCACCACTTTTGCTTTGGCGGGACTTAGAGCGGCGCCGCTGACGTCGGTGCTTGGGTTGCTTCTTGGAGGGGTCATCCTCCGCTGTCTCGTCGCCATTGCCTTCTTTGGGTGTGTCCACCATGTATATATCATATGATAAGGTGGCTGTCTAGTGCCCTGTGGGCAGTCGTTCCTCTTTGTCTCCCGCATCGTCGTCCATACCGTCGATGTCTTCGGAGTTGAAGTCGAGCATGTCGGTTAAGTCATCGACAGTGGCTACTAAGTGGGTGGTGGGTGAGCAGCAAATTTCTTCGTCGTTCGCATCCCAATCTTGCCGGACATAGTTCGGCCAGGATCCTCCTGACAAGGAGAGAGGCCTTAATGAGTTCAGTATGTCGCCAAAGGGCGAGTGCTGAAAAATATCCGCAGACGTAAACTCCATGATCGGCGCCCAATCGGATTCGCTAGGAACGGGCGCAGGCGGTTCGGAGTCCGTGGCCGGAGAAGGATCCGGCAGTTTGACAACACGGCTCTCGTGCAGGGTAAGGTCGATGTTCGGCTCGATCGCCGCTGAGGGCAGTGGCGGAGCCAGCTCAAACTTAGAGCCTGGGCAAGATATACATGATGCCAAGTTAATTAGATTTTGCCCAAACAAACTGTAAGTAAACCATTTGTTTACTACTAGAGCTCCATGCACATGCACCATGGGAGCCCGGGCAGCAGCCCCAGCTCACCAGGTGCTGTCTCCGCCACTGGCTGAGGGTAAGGCCTCTATGGCGGGGTCCATCCACCCATCCATGGATGGCGCAACTGGCTCCGAATTAAGGGTCGGAGCAGCTGCCGGTGCGATCTCCTGAACACTGTCTCATGGTAGAGCTAAATCGTACTCATCGTGACCGCGTGACGCACCAGGCAGAGGCTCGAATTCGTTGAAGATCAAGTCTCCGCGGATATCGGCCGTGTAGTTTAAGCTTCCAAACCTGACCTGATGGCCAGGGGCGTAGCTTTCAATCTGCTCCAGATGGCCAAGCAAAATGGCCCGCAGTGCAAAGCCGCCGAATACAAAAATTTGTCTGGGGAGAAAAGTCTCATCCTGGACTGCATCGCTATCGATGATCATAGGAGCCATCAAGCGTAACGGCGATGACACAGAGGAACTCTCAATGAAAGCACCAATGTCGGTGTCAAAACCGGCGGATCTCGGGTAGGGGGTCCCGAACTGTGCGTCTAGGCGGATGGTAATAGGAGGCAGGGGACACAAAGTTTTACCTAGGTTCGGGCCCTCTTGATGGAGGTAAAAACCTACGTCCTGCTCGATTAATATTGATGATATGGATAGTACAAGAGTAGATCTACCACGAGATCAGAGAGGCTAAACCCTAGAAGCTAGCCTATGGTATGATTGTATGTTGTCCTACAGACTAAAACCCTCCGGTTTATATAGACACCGGAGAGGGCTAGGGTTACACAACGTCGGTTACAAAGGAGGAGATATGCATATCCGTATTGCCTAGCTTGCCTTCCACGCCAAGTAGAGTCCCATCTGGACACGAGACGAAGTCTTCAATCTTGTACCTTCTTAGTCTAACAGTCCGGCCAAAGAATATAGTCCGGCTATCCGGAGACCCCCTAATCCAGGACTCCCTCACCCCCTCTAGGGACGGCCTCCTCTCCTCCCCCCTTTATACACGTGGGAGGGGGCACCCCAAAGGCACACCAAGTCTTCTCTTAGCTGTGTGTGGTGCCCCCTCCATAGTTACACACCTCGGTCATATCGTCGTAGTGCTTAGGTGAAGCCCTATGCCGGTAACTTCATCATCACCGTCACCATGCCATCGTGCTGATGAACTCTCCCTCGTCCTCAGCTGGATGAAGACATCGAGGGACGTCATCGAGCTGAGCGCGTGCTGAACACGGACGTGTCGTACGTTCGGTGCTTGGATCGGTTGGATCGCGAAGACGTTCGACTACATCAACCACGCTACTAAATGCTTCCGCTTTCGGTCTACGAGGGTACGTGGACACACTCTCCCCTCTCGTTGCTATGCATCTCCTAGATAGATCTTGCGTGATCGTAGGATTTTTTTTGAAATACTGCATTCCCCAACAGTGGCATCTGAGCTAGGTCTATGCGTAGATGTTATATGCACGAGTAGAACACAAAGAGTTGTGGGCGATAATAGTCATACTGCTTACCAGCAACATCTTACTTTGATTCGGCGGTATTGTTGGATGAAGCGGCCTGGACGGACTTTACATGATGATAACCCACAAGTATAGGGGATCACAACAATTTTTTAGGGTAGAGTATTCAACCCAAATTTATTGATTCGACACAAGGGGAGCCAAAGAATTCTCAAGTATTAGCAGTTGAGTTGTCAATTCAACCACACCTGAAAGACTTAATATCTGCATCAAAGTATTTAGTAGCAAAGTAGTATGGAAGTAACGGTAACGGTGGCAAAAGTAACAGTAGTAGATTTTGTAGCAATCGTAACAGTGGCAACGGAAAAGTAACTAAGCAAAGATCAATATGTGAAAAGCTCGTAGGCAATGAATCAGTGATGGATAATTATGTCGGATGTGATTCCTCATGCAACAGTTATAACATAGGGTGACACAGAACTAGCTCCAGTTCATCAATGTAATGTAGGCATGTATTCCGAATATAGTCATACGTGCTTATGGAAAAGAACTTGCATGACATCTTTTGTCCTACCCTCCCGTGGCCGCAGGGTCCTATTGGAAACTAAGGGATATTAAGGCCTCCTTTTAATAGAGTGCCGGACCAAAGCATTAACACTTAGTGAATACATGAACTCCTCAAACTACGGTCATCACTGGGAGTGGCCCCGATTATTGTCACTTCGGGGTTACCGGATCATAACACATAGTAGGTGACTATTGACTTGCAAGATAGGATCAAGAACTCACATATATTCATGAAAACATAATAGGTTCGGATCTGAAATCATGGCACTCGGGCCCTAGTGACAAGCATTAAGCATAGCAAAGTCATAGCAACATCAATCTTAGAACATAATGGATAGTAGGGATCAAACCCTAACAAAACTAACTCGATTAATAAATCTTATCCAACCCATCACTGTCCAGCAAGCCTATGATGGAATTACTCACGCACGGCGGTGAGCATCATGAAATTGGTGATGGAGGAAGGTTGATAATGACGATGGCGACGGATTCCCCTCCCCGGAGCCCCGAACAGACTCCAGATCAACCCTCCCTTTGAAGATTAGGGCTTGGCGACGGCTCCGTATCGTAAAACGTGATGAATCATTCTCTCTGATTTTTTTCTCCCCGAACATGAATATATGGAGTTGGAGTGGAGGTCGGTGGAGTCTCAGGGGGCCCACGAGGCAAGGGTGGGTGCGCCCTGCGCCCTCGTGAACAGGGTGTGGGCCCCCTGATGGTGATTCTTTCGTCAGTACTTTTTATTATTTCCAAAACGTGCCTCCGTGGATTTTCAGGTCATTCCGAGAACTTTTATTTCTGCACAAAAATAACACCATGGCAATTCTGCTGAAAACAGCGTCAGTCCGGGTTACTTCCATTTAAATCATGCAAGTTAGAGTCCAAAAAGGGCAAAAGTGTTTGGAAAAGTAGATACGTTGGACACGTATCACATGACCGCGTTCATGAGACTGGTTCTACCGAGGTGCTTCGCACATAGGTGGCTAGCGGGTGTCTATTTCTCTAACTTTAGTTGAATCGAGTTTGACTACACTCGGTCCTTGTTGAAGGTTAAAACAGCACACTTGACGAAAATCGTTGTGGTTTTGATGCGTAGGTAAGAATGGTTCTTACTAGAAGCCCGTAGCAGCCACATAAAACTTGCAACAACAAAGTAGAGGACGTCTATCTTGTTTTTGCAAGGCATGTTGTGATGTGATATGGTCAAACGTGATGAGATATAAATTGTTGTATGAGATGATCATGTTTTGTAATAGTTATCGGCAACTGGCAGGAGCCATATGGTTGTCGCTTTATTGTATGAAATGCAATCGCCATGTAATTGCTTTATTTTATGAATAAGCGGTAGCAATAGTCGTAGAAGCAATAGTTGGCGAGACGACAACGATGCTATGATGGAGATCAGGGTGCCAAGCCGGTGACGATGGTGATCATGACGGTGCTTTGGAGATGGAGATCAAAGGCACAAGATGATGATGGCTATATCATATCACTTATTTTGATTGCATGTGATGTTTATCTTTTATGCATCTTATTTTGCTTAGTATGGCGGTAGCATTGTAAGATGATCTCTCACTAATTTTCAAGGTATAAGTGTTCTCCCTGAATATGCACCGTTGCTATAGTTCGCCGTGCCGAGAAACCACGTGATAATCGGGTGTGATAAGCTCTACGTTCACATACAACGGGTGCAAGCCAGTTTTGCACACGCAGAATACTTGGGTTAAACTTAACAATCCTAGCATATGCAAATATGGCCTCGGAACACTGAGACCGAAAGGTCGAGTGTGAATCATATAGTAGATATGATCAACATAGTGATGTTCACCATTGAAAACTACTCCATCTCACGTGATGATCGGACATGGTTTAGTTGATATGGATCACGTGATCACTTAGATGATTAGAGAGATGTCTATCTAAGTGGGACTTCTTAAGTAATTTGATTAATTGAACTTTAATTTATCATGAACTTAGTACCTAATAGTATTTTGCATGTCTATGTTGTTGTAGATAGATGGCCCGTGTTGTTGTTCCGTTGAATTTTAATGTGTTCCTAGAGAAGGCTAAGTTCAAAGTTGATGGTAGCAACTACACGGACTGGGTCCGTAACTTGAGGATTATCCTCATTGCTGCACAGAAGAATTATGTCCTGGAAGCACCGCTAGGTGACAAACCCGCTGCAGGAGCAACGCCAGATGTTGTGAACACCTGGCAGAGCAAAGCTGATGAGTACTCGATAGTTCAGTGTGCCATGCTTTACGGCTTAGAACCGAGACTTCAACGATGTTTTGAACGTCATGGAGCTATGAGATGTTCCAGGAGTTGAAGTTAATATTTCAAGCAAATGCCCGTATTGAGAGATATGAAGTCTCCAATGAGTTCTACAACTGCAAAATGGAGGAGAATAGTTCTGTTAGTGAACATATACTCAGAATGTCTGGGTATCACAACCACTTGAATCAGTTGGGAGTTAATCTTCCTGATGATAGTGTCATTGACAGAGTTCTTTAATCACTGCCACCAAGCTACAAGAGCTTCATGATGAAATATAATATGCAAGGTATGGATAGGATGATTCCTGAGCTCTTCGCAATGCTAAAGGTTGCGGAGGTAGAAATCAAGAAGGAGCATCAAGTGTTGATGGTCAACAAGACCATCAGTTTCAAGAAAAAAGGTAAAGGGAAGAAGGGGAACTTGAAGAAGAACAGCAAGCCAGTTGCTGCTCAAGTGAAGAAACCCAAGTCTGGACCTAAGCCTGAAACTGAGTGCTTCTACTGCAAAGGAACTGGTCACTAGAAGCGGAACTGCCCCAAGTATTTGGCAGAGAAGAAGGATGGCAAAGTGTAAGGTATATTTGATATACATGTTATTGATGTGTACCTTACTAATGCTCGCAGTAGTGCCTGGGTAGTTGATACTGGTTCAGTTTCTAACATTTGCAACTCGAAATAGGGGATACGGATTAAGTGAAGATTGGCTAAGGACGAGGTGATGATGCACGTGGGAAATGGTTCCAAAGTCGATGTGATCGTCGTCGGCACGCTACCTCTACATCTACCTTCGGGATTAGTTTTAGACCTAAATAATGGTTATTTGGTGCCAGTGTTAAGCATGAACATTATATTTGGATCTTGTTTAATGCGAGACGGTTATTCATTTAAATCAGAGAATAATGGTTGTTCTATTTATATGAGTAATATCTTTTATGGCCATGCACCCTTGATGAGTGGTCTATTTTTACTAAATCTTGATAGTAGTGATACACACGTTCATAGTATTGAAGCCAAAAGATGCAGAGTTGATAATGATAGTGCAAATTATTTGTGGCACTGTCGTTTAGGTCATATCGGTGTAAAGCGCATGAAGAAACTCCATTCTGATGGACTTCTGGAATAACTTGATTATGAATCACTTGGTACTTGCGAACCATGCCTCATGGGCAATATGACTAAAACTCCGTTCTCCGGAACAATGGAGCGAGCAACAGAGTTATTGGAAATCATACATACTGATGTATGTGGTCCAATGAACATTGAAGCTCGCGGCGGATATCGTTATTTTCTCACCTTCACAGATGATTTGAGCAGATATGGGTATATCTACTTAATGAAACATAAATCTAAAACATTTGAAAAGTTCAAAGAATTTTAGAGTGAAGTGGAAAATCATCGTAACAAGAAAATCAAGTTTCTGCGATCTGATCGTGGAGGTGAATATTTGAGTTAGGAGTTTGGACTTCATTTGAAACAATGTGGAATAGTTTCAAAACTCACGCCACCTGGAACACCACAACATAATGGTGTGTTCGAATGTCGTAGCCACACTTTATTAGATATGGTGCGATCTATGATGTCTCTCACTGATTTACCGCTATCATTTTGGGGTTATGCTTTAGAAACGGCTGCATTCACGTTAAATAGGGCACCATCTAAATCCGTTGAGATGACACCTTATGAATTGTGGTTTGGCAAGAAACCCAAGTTGTCATTTCTTAAAGTTTGGGGCTATGATTCTTATGTGAAAAAGCTTCAACCTGGTAAGCTCGAACCCAAATCGTAGAAATGTGTCTTCATAGGATACCCAAAGGAGAATGTTGGGTACACCTTCTATCACAAATCCGAAGGCAAGATATTCATTGCTAAGAATGGATCCTTTCTAGAGAAGGAGTTTCTCTCAGAAGAAGTGAGTGGGAGGAAAGTAGAACTTGACGAGGTAATTGTACCTTCTCCCTTATTGGAAAGTAGTTCATCACTGAAATCAATTCCAGTGATTCCTACACCAATAAGTGAGGAAGCTAATGATGATGATCATGAAACTTCTGATCAAGTTACTACCGAACCTCGTAGGTTAACCAGAGAAAGATTCGCACCAGAGTGGTACGGTAATCCTGTTCTGGAAGTCATGTTGCTCGACCATGACGAACCTACGAACTATGAGGAAGCGATGATGAGCCTAGATTCCACAAAATGGCTTGAGGCCATGAAATCTGAGATGGGATCCATGTATGAGAATAAAGTGTGGACTTTGGTTGACTTGCCCGATGATCGGCAGGCCATAGAGAATAAATGGATCTTCAAGAAGAAGATTGACGCTGACAGTAATATTACTGTCTACAAAGCTCGACTTGTTGTAAAAGGTTTTCGACAAGTTCAAGGAGTTGACTATGATGAGACCTTCTCATCCGTAGCGATGCTTAAGTCCGTCCGAATCATGTTAGCAATTGCTACATTTTATGATTATGAGATTTGGCAAATGGATGTCAAAACTACATTCCTTAATGGATATCTTAAAGAAGAGTTGTGTATGATGCAACCAGAAGGTTTTGTCGATCCAAAAGGTGCTAACAAAGTGTGCAAGCTCTAGCAATGCATTTATGGACTAGTGCAAGCCTCTAGGAGTTGGAATATACGCTTTGATAGTGTGATCAAAGCATATGGTTTTATACAGACTTTTGGAGAAGCCTATATTTACAAGAAAGTGAGTGGGAGCTCTGTAGCATTTCTGATATTATATGTAGATGACATATTGTTGATCGGAAATGATACTGAATTTCTGAATAGCAGAAAAGGATACTTGAATAAGAATTTTTCAATGAAAGACCTCGGTGAAGCTGCTTATATATTAGGCATCAAGATCTATAGAGATAGATCAAGATGCTCAATTGGACTTTCACAAAGCACATACCTTGATAAAGTTTTCAAGAAGTTCAAAATGGATCAAGCAAAGAAAGGGTTCTTGCCTGTATTACAAGGTGTGAAGTTGAGTTAGACTCAATGCCCGACCACTGCAGAAGATAGAGAGAAAATGAAAGGTGTTCCCTATGCTTCAGCCATAGGCTCTATCATGTATGCAATGATGTGTACCAGACCTGATGTGTGCCTTGCTATCAGTTTAGCAGGGAGGTACCAAAGTAATCCAAGAGTGGATCACTGGACAGCGGTCAAGAACATCATGAAATACCTAAAAATGACTAAGGATATGTTTCTCGTATATGGAGGTGACAAAGAGCTCATCGTAAATAGTTACGTCGATGCAAGCTTCGACACAGATCCGGATGACTCTAAGTCACTGACCGGATACATGTTTTTATTAAATGGTGGAGCTGTCAGTTGGTGCAGTTCCAAGCAGAGCCCCGTGGTGGGATCTACGTGTGAAGCGGAATACATAGCTGCTTCGGAAGCAGCAAATGAAGGAGTCTGGATGAAGGAGTTCATATCCGATCTAGGTGTCATACCTAGTGCATCGGGTCCAATGAAAATCTTTTGTGACAATACTAGTGCAATTGCCTTGGTAAAGGAATCTAGATTTCATAAGAGAACCAAGCACATCAAGAGACGCTTCAATTCCATCGCGATCAAGTCAAGGAGGGATACATAGAGATTTGCAAGATACATACGGATCTGAATGTTGCAGGCCCGTTGACTAAGCCTCTCTCACGAACAAAACATGATCAACACCAAGACTCCATGGGTGTTAGAATCATTACAGTGTAATCTGGATTATTGACTCTAGTGCAAGTGGGTGACTGGAGGAAATATGCCCTAGAGGCAATAACAAAGTTGTTATTTATATTTCCTTATATCATGGTAAATGTTTATTATTCATGCTAGAATTGTATTAACCGGAAACTTAGTACATGTGTGAATACATAGACAAACAGAGTGTCACTAGTTTGCCTCTACTTGACTAGCTCGTTGAATCAATGATGGTTATGTTTCCTAACCATAGACATGAGTTGTCATTTGATTAACGGGATCACATCATTAGAGAATGATGTGATTGACTTGACCCATCCGTTAGTTTAGCACGATGATCATTTAGTTTGTTGCTATTGCTTTCTCCATAACGTATACATATTCCTATGACTATGAGATCATGCAACTCCTGAATACCGAATGAGCACTTTGTGTGCTACCAAATGTCACAACATAATTGGGTGATTATAAAGGTGCTCTACATGTGCCTCCGATGGTGTTTGTTGAGTTGGCATAGATCGAGATTAGGATTTGTCACTCCGATTGTCGGAGAGGTATCTCTGGGCCCTCTCGGTAATGCACATCAATATAAGCCTTGCAAGCAATGTGACTAATGAGTTAGTTGCGGGATAATGCATTACGGAACGAGTAAAGAGACTTGCCGGTAACGAGATTGAACTAGGTATTGAGATACCGACGATCGAATCTCGGGCAAGTAACATACCGATGACAAAGGGAACAAAGCATGTTGTTATGTGGTTTGACCGATAAAGATCTTCGTAGAATATGTAGGAACCAATATGAGCATCCATGTTCCGCTATTGGTTATTGACCGGCGATGTGTCTCAGTCATGTCTACATAGTTCTCAAACCCGTAGGGTCCGCACGCTTAATGTTCAGTGACGATCGATATTATGAGTTTATGTGTTTTGATGTACCGAAGGTTGTTCGGAGTCCCAGATGTGATCACGGGCATGACGAGGAGTCTCGAAATGGTCGAGACATAAAGATCGATATATTGGAAGCCTATGTTTGGACATCGGAATGGTTTCGGGTGAGTTCGGGCATTTACCGGAGTACCGGGAGGTTACCGGAAACCCCCGAGGAGTATATGGGCCTTATTGGGCTTTAAGGGAGACAGAGAGGGGCTGCCTAGGGCAGGACACGCGCCCCCAAGGCCTAGTCCGAATTGGACTAGGGGGAGGGGCGGCGCCCCCTCCTTCCTTCTCTTCTCTTTTCCCCTTCCTTCTCTCCTACTCCTACTACTTGGAAAAGGGGGAATCCTACTCCCGGTGGGAGTAGGACTCCCTAGGACACGCAATAGTAGAGGGCCGACCCTCCCCGTCCTCCACTCCTTTATATACGGGGAGGGGGGCACCCCATAGACACACAAGTTGATTGTTTCCAGCCGTGTGCGGTGCCCCCCTCCACCATAATCCACCTCGGTCATATTGTAGCGGTGCTTAGGCGAAGCCCTGTTCCTGTAGCATCATCATAACCATCATCACGTCGTCATGCTGACGAAGCTCTCCCTCGACACTCTGCTGGATTGTGAGTTCATGGGACGTCACCTAGCTGAACGTGTGCAGATCGCGGAGGTGTCATACTTTCGGTGCTAGGATCGGTCGATCGTGAAGACGTACGACTACATCAACCGCATTGTCATAACGCTTCCGCTTACGGTCTATGAGGGTACGTGGACAACACTCTTCCCCTCTTGTTGCTATGCATCACCATGATCTTGCGTGTGCGTAGGAAAATTTTGAAATTACACTACAAAAAAATACACTTCCATGATGATACGTGTTTGTCACAGTAGGTCGTGTTTTCTGTCATGCATGTACATCCTTGACAAATTTATGACAGAATCAAGATAGTCATACCTGTGTTGTCGTAGAAGTGTTCCATGACATTACCAAAATTATCATCATGGAAGTGTCCACTTCCATGACGATAAATCATGCGTCACAGAAGTGCTTTCGTCAAGGGTGACCGACACGTGGCATCCACCGTAATGGAATGCCGTTAAGCTATCGGGTCGGGTTTTGGATCCGATAACCCGTTAACAGCCCCAACCAATGGGGATTTTCCACGTGTAAAATCATCATTGGCTGGAGGAAACACATGTCGACTCATCGTCGGGACAGATGTCAACCACTCATTGGACGGAAGGCGCCTATGATACGTCGACACGTGGCACGGCCCAGCAGAGGCCCATTCCTGTGAAAAGGCCGGCCTGTTTGACTTGGTCAAAAGCTGGCGGGCCGGCCCATGGAAAGCATGTTAATGGCCTGTTCGAATATAGCCCATTTACAGCCCGCTAACCCAAGGCTCGTTACGCCCTATCCGAATTAGGCCCAGTAGCATCATCTGGGCCATCCAATATGATTCCAGCCCGTTTTCACTTCTGGCCCATGTATGGCCCATGACGTCTTTCGGCCCATATGAGGCCCTATGTAACTCTTGGCTTACTAACGGCCCGTGGTGAAACTGGCCTGTAACGAATAGTGTATCACTTTACACCCATTAACGGCCCGGGGTGAAACTGGCCCGTAATGAACAGTGTATCACTTTATACCCATTAACGGCCCGTTATTCCGTTGGGTCGTTTCCAGCCCATGTTATCTTTCGGCCTTCTTAGAGCCCATTTATTCTTGGGCTCATTTCCATCATTCGTTTACTTACAGCCCGTTACTGTCATTTTCTGCTTGTGGGCCAAATTCAGCCCAGTCGGCCCGTTTGTGGTCCGTTAATACGTTGGGCCGAATTCATAGCGTCATCAAATACGGCCTATTAACGATGGCCCGTTATGGTCGGCCCATGAACGGACGATTCCAACTCTAGCCCGTTTACGGCCATAATGTGGTCTGTTTGGCCCATGTTTGGCCAATCGATTATACGGCCCGTATAAGGCCCATTAATAATACGGGCCGCAGAAGGCCCATTGTTTCTACGGCCCATAGAAGGCCCATTATTTCTACGGCCCATAGAAGGCCCATTGTTTCTACGGCCCGTAGAAGGCCCACTGTTTCTACGGCCAGTAGGAGGCCCAGTGTCACTACAGTAAATATTAGTCCATGGTTATTGTGGCCTAGTTTTAAAAAATAGGTTATTGCAGCCACTAGCTAACCACGGAAAAAGAACTGCAATGACTACAAGCAAACAAATAAACAAGACAATAAGGAAATAAATAAGCAAGCAACTAACGCTAGGCTATCAGGGCTATTACACATATTACATCCACTGGGCATCAAAGTTCTCCACCAGTGCAAATATAGGGAACAAAGCAGCATATCATATACACTAGTTGTCAAAGTTGGCGACCAGCGCAAATAAACGCCGCAGCAAAATAAATCTAGAACTGAAATCACTTTAGAAGATCTCAAGAAACAATATCCTAGGTACCCATAATGCTGGCAAGATGCTTACCAAGCTTATTAACTTTCTCTTGTTTGGTGCTTAAATCCTCCAGTGCTTGCTGTTGCACCAGAAAATATGCATCTGAATTCTGCATGGACTTCCTCAGTCCTTCAGCTTCCTGTCGCAGCACATCTGATTGATGTCTTTCAACTTGAAGTTGAGACTCAAGAAGATGAACTGATTCAGGCGGCGAGTTCGGAGAGCTTGTGCCAGTAGTACTGGCCAGTAACTCGAACACTACATCAAGACAGGACTTTTGGGTTCCCTCACTATCGTCAAGATAGTTTTTATCAGCTTTCTTGGAGACCAACAGGGATGTCTCACTATCTTGAACCTTATCTGCATTACTTCCTTTACCATTGGATAACGCGGTACTGTTCTCCAATATTTTGTCCGCATTCTAAAAGAGGAACAAGCAGACATATCACATGTTTACCATGTTGTATATGAAACTCATTTTGGTAAATGAGTTCAGTAGTAAAGTGGACAGGATAACAGCATGAAAAAAACATATATCTATGTACCATGGTCACTTTATGGTCTATATCATTCTAGTTTTTGTTGCCAAATCAAGATAGAGACACAGTTAAAATAATATTTGTTCAAGACAAAGCAGAATAGACAGAATATAAGTGTGGGTAACTATAGAGCAATAACAACACTTGTAATGTGCATGACATGAGAACATAACTGTTTATTCAATTGAAACTGAAATCAACATAGAGCAGGTTACAACAGCAAACCAGTTAAAGAAACAGGTTTAAAACATACCTGTTGCGCCATTGGAGTTTCAATTCCATCCTTCAAATTTGAAAATATTTGGTATGAGTAAATACAGTCATGCAAGAGCAAAGGAGTATGAACCATAGCTACAGAACCTGACCTGAGAACAAATCTTCTTCTCCTTTAAGCGTTGAGTTGGGATTCTAAGTGGTGGTCCTCGTGCTTTGGGCACTACAATTCCCTTACTAACTGCTCGTGTTTGGGTGCTCTGTGGTGGAGACGGTGTTGTGTCTACTGGAACTGGGTTACTATCTGCCGGGGTTGGGGTTAGAAGGGGTGTAGTTGGTTCTCTGTCCAACTGGTAGGGGTACAATCTGCGAGAGTCTGGGTTATGTGTGGTGGATCTGGTCCTTGGGCAAGTACAACCGTGGTTCTATCTGCATCAACTGGTAGCACTATCTTTTCTGAAGACTGTGTTGTTACTCCCTTAGATACTGCCATCATGCTCTCCAATTCAAATGGTTGATAAACAAGAAAACTAATTGAAAGTATAGACATTGTATGATAGACAGGTGCAATGAATAGTGGGGAATAAAAGAGGGCATGAAATAATTCATATTTGTGTTGTCTAACCAAACAGGATAGCATGACACAATTTCACATATATGATGGCTAACTAAACATGATAGCATGACACAATTTCACATTATGATGGCTAACTAAAAAAGATGGAAAGACATAGTTCAAAATATGAGACTATGTAAATAGGATGACATGACATAACTATATAATGTGTTTATTAAATAGGTTGGCATGCCATAATTCACATACATTCACGGATAGAATGCCATAACTCAAAATATGATGACTGTAAACACTAAACAGGATGAGATGATATAACTATATGATGTCTTTATTAAATGGGTTGCCATGCCATAATTCAGATAGATGGTGTGTATGTACTATGTAAACATGATGGCATGATATAATTCAAATATATGATTTATATAGTAAGCAAGTAAGCAGATGTCAATCCATATATGATGTAAAAACTAAGCAATGCAAGATAACATGCATGACATGGGTAATATAACCCTGCCAAGTTTTGAGCATAGACCTTAGGGGGAAAATAGGACTGATCATCAGTCTCTGAATCCTCCTCTGAGGAGCTCTCTGTAACCAGCAAGATGTCTGCTTCAGCAGGTAGCATTGTCTGCTCTGAATACCTTGTTTTCACTCCAGATACTTCCATCACCACTTCAAATGGCTGATGCACAGGAAGAGTAGTTGAATATACAAACGTTGTCGACAAATGGAACACGTAATACAAAAAATGATAGCATGATATAATTCACATACATGATGATTGGCTAAACAGCATGGCATTGCATAATTCACATATATAATGCCTTTGCAACAAGATAGCATTGTATAATTCACATATATAATGTCTTGCAACAAGATGGCAATGCATAATTCACACATATGGTAATTAGACACTGAACAGGTGGCATTCACACAAAGCATGTCTAAACTAATCAAATGACATAGCAATGCGAGACACCATACGCACGATATGAGCAACATAACCCTGCCGAGTTAGAGCATACACCTCGGGGGGATAGGACTGGTCATATGTCTCTGAATCCTCCTATGAGGAGCTATCCGTAACCAGCGAGATATGCGCTTCGTCAGATAGCATAATCTGCTCTGAAGACCTTGTTTTCACTCCAGAATTTTCCATCACCGTGTCAAATGGCTGATGCACACGAAGAGCAGTTGAATGTAATAACATTGTTGACAAATGTAATATGTAACGAAAAAAAGGATGGCCTGATATAATTTACATATAAGATGACTGGCTAAGAAGGATGGCATTGCAAAATTTACATATATGATGCCTGGCTAAACAAGATGGCGTTGCATAATTTACATAAACAATGAATAAACTAAACAGATGGCATTCGCACAAAGGATGTCTAAACTAAGCAGATGACATATTTGATGTATAAAGTAAGCAATGCAAGACACCATATGCATGATATAACCAACATCAGCATGCCAAGTTAGAGCGAAGACCTCAAGGGGTAAATAGGAGTTGTCTTCTCCTTCTGAATCCCCCTCAGTTTAGATATCTTCCTCTCGATTACAATCCGAAATGCATGGAGGGGGGCTACCTTTGCGCCTACCATGGAGCGACGTCTGCATGAAATTTTATTGCCATGCAAGGATCGTCTCTTTTGCTCTACATGTTCAGTTCCATTATTTACAATAACTGTCATGCATAGGAATAAAACATAGTGAGATTATGTAAGCAGTGCATGCAGAAATCCAGAGTGATGGTAGCAACCTGTGGATAGACCCAAAACCAATAATAGTAGGCAGATAATAGCTTCAGTTAAAAAAAATACATACAATGGCTTTAAAAAAATACATACAATGGCTTCTTTACTGTTTGTTTCCCACCCAACATGAAACTCATAGTAGACACCGGAGATTAACCAGATAGTAGATAGATACTATTGATAGCGGCCCCGATATGTACCCCACAACCATTTAAAAACTCAAGTTTGACCATTAGTTTGGAGCTGACTCAGAGTCTAATCGGTGAACAGGATGATAAAGTAGCATGTAATATTAAGTGATGCATAATGTAAGCAGACACAAAAGAGTGCGACCTCTCTTGCGGACCCGTGTAGTCCTTGAGGTCATCTGCTCGGTTGATGATGGTAGTGCAGTTTTCATGGCTGCCAGTGGCGGGGAAGAAGATCTGAGGCGGCGAAAGACAGTTTGGAGGCCGGATCCCTACTGTGTGATACGTCTCCATCGTATCTACTTTTCCAAACACTTTTGCCCTTGTTTTGGACTCTAACTTGTATGATTTGAATGGAACTAACCCGGACTGACGCTGTTTTCAGCAGAATTGCCATGGTGTTGTTTTATGTGCAGAAAACAAATATTCTCGGAATGACCTGAAACTCCACGGAACATCTTAGAAAAAATAATAAAAAATCCTTGCCAAAGATGAAGACCAGGGGGACACACCCTTCTCACGAGGGTGGGGACGCCCCCCCTAGGGTGCGCCCCCATACCTCGTGGGCCCCCTGGATGCCCTCCGACGCCAACTCCAACTCTATATATTTGCTTTCGAAGAGAAAAAATCAGAGAAAATAAATCATCGCATTTTACGATACGGAGCCGCCGCCAAGCCCTAAAACCTCTCGGGAGGGCTGATCTGGAGTCCGTTCGGGGCTCCGGAGAGGGGGATTCATCGCTATCGTCATCATTAACCGTCCTCCATCACCAATTTCATGATGCTCACCACCGTGCGTGAGTAATTCCATCGTAGGCTTGCTGGACGGTGATGGGTTGGATGAGATTTATCATGTAATCGAGTTGGTTTTGTTAGGGTTTGATCCCTAGTATCCACTATGTTCTGAGATTGATGTTGCTATGACTTTGCTATGCTTAATGCTTGTCACTAGGGCCCGAGTGCCATGATTTCAGATCTGAACCTATTATGTTTTCATGAATATATGTGAGTTCTTGATCCTATCTTGCAAGTCTATAGTCACCTACTATGTGTTATGATCCGGCAACCCCGAAGTGACAATAATCGGGACCACTCCCGGTGATGACCATAGTTTGAGGAGTTCATGTATTCACTATGTGCTAATGCTTTGTTTTGGTTCTCTATTAAAAGGAGGCCTTAATATCCCTTAGTTTCCAATAGGACCCCGCTGCCATGGGAGGGTAGGACAAAAGATGTCATGCAAGTTCTTTTCCATAAGCATGTATGACTATATACGGAATACATGTCTACATTACATTGATGAATTGGAGCTAGTTCTGTGTCACCCTATGTTATGACTGTTACATGATGAACCGCATCCGGCATAATTATCCATCACTGATCTGGTGCCTACGAGTTTTCCATATACTGGTTTACGCTTATTTACTTTCCCGTTGCTACTGTTACAATCACTACAAAATACCAAAAACATTACTTTTGCTGTCTTTACTTTTGTTGCCGCTACCACCACTATCATATTACTTTGCTACTAAACACTTTGCTGCAGATACTAAGTTTCCAGGTGTGGTTGAATTGACAACTCAGCTGCTAATACTTGAGAATATTCTTTGGCTCCCCTTGTGTCGAATCAATAAATTTAGGTTGAATACTCTACCCTCAAAAGTTGTTGCTATCCCCTATACTTGTGGGTTATCAAGACAAATTTCTGGCGCCATTGCCGGGGAGCATAGCTCTATTCTTTGAGTCACTTGGGATTTATATCCACTTATCACTATGAAGAACTTGAGAGATCCACAAACCAAGATCTATCCCTCAACTACGAGGGGAGGTAAGGAACTGCCATCTAGCTCTGCACTTGATTCACCTTCTATTATGAGTAAGTTTGCGACACCTACACCTGCTTCTCCTATTTGTTCTGATATGTTGCATGTTATTGATGATGCCACTTCTGCTATGCATGATACTTATGATGAAACTGCTTCTATGCCTGATACTACTGTGCCCCTTGGTGAATTTCTTGATGAACAAATTGCTAGGGCTAGAGAGAAAGAAATTATTGAATCTGAATACAATGATGATAGTGATGATGAAAATATGCCTGTTATCCCTGAGGGCTATCTTTTTGATATGGAATCTTCTGCCGCTATTTTAGCTTGTAGGGATAGGTATGAGCTTAAGAGGTTATTAGTTAAATGGAACAAAGAATCACTTGGAGATAAAATGAAACCCGACCCTGCTTTTGCTACTTCACCTATTTGTGTTCCTGATAAGGATTATGAATTCTCTGTTGATCCTGATGTAATTACTTTGATTGAATCTGATCCATTTTATGGCTATGAATCTGAAACTGTTGTGGCACATCTTACTAAGTTAAATGATATAGCTGCCCTGTTTACTAATGATGAGAGATCGCGTTACTTTTATATACTCAAAATATTTCTGTTCTCATTAAAGGGTGATGCTAAGATATGGTTTAATTCTCTTGATCGTGGTTGTGTGCGTAGTCCCCAGGATATGATTTATTACTTCTCTGCTAAATATTTCCCTGCTCATAAGAAACAAGCTGCTTTGAGGGAAATATACAACTTCGTGCAAATTAAAGAAGAGAGTCTCCCACAAGCTTGGGGGAGGCTTCTCAAGTTGCTAAATGCTTTGCCTGATCATCCTCTTAAGAAACCCGAAATACTTGGTATCTTTTATAATGGACTAACCGATGCTTCCAGAGATTACCTGGATAGTTGTGCTGGTTCTCTTTTCAGGGAAAGAACACCGGATGAAGCTGAAATCCTATTGAATAATATGTTGACAAATGAAAATAATTGGGCACCTCCTGAGCCAGCCCCTGCTCCAATTACTGAGCCTATTCCTAAACCAACTCTGAAGAAGAGAGGTGTTCTATTTCTCAGTCCTGAAGATATGCAAGAGGCAAAGAAATCTATGAAAGAAAAAGGTATTAAAGTTGAAGACATTAAGAATTTACCTCTTATTGAAGAAATACATGGTCTTAATATACCGCATGTTGAAGAAACATATGATCTCAATTCTTTATTTATTGAAGAACCACCTGATCCCGATATCCTGACACAGGTAGTAAAGGTAAATTCTCTCTATAGATATGATAAAGCTGAAGTTCCTCCTACTAAATTTGCTAGTCAGTGCTTGGATGAGTTTGATAACTTTATGTTTAAGCAAGACGACTTCAATGCTTATTTTGGTAGACAATTAAAAGAAAATGCTTATATGATTAGACGCTTGGGTGATTATATGGCTAATATTAAAGGTGAACTTAAACTTGTTAACAAACATGCTTCTATGGTTACCACTCAAGTAGAACAAGTACTTAAGGCTCAAAAAGAAGTGCTTGATGAAATGAATAGTAATAAAAATGATTATGATGTTAGAGTGGCTACTAGAACTAGTAGAATGACTCAGGAACCTTTGTATCCTGAAGGCCACCCTAAGAGAATCGAGCAAGATTCTCGGAGAAATAATATTGATGTTCCTAGTTCTTCTAAAAAGAAGAAAAAGAAAAATGATAGAACTGTGCAAACTTCTAGTGAACCTATTGCTGAACCACCTGATAATCCAAATGATATGTGTATGTCTGATGCTGAAACACAATCTGGTAATGAACATGAACCTAATGAAAATATTAATAATGATGTTCATGATGATGCTCAACCTAGTAATGACAATGACGTAGAAATTGAACCTGCTGTTGATCTTGATAACCAACAATCAAAGAATCAACGTGGTAAGGAAAGGGAACCTTGGGTTCAGAAACCCATGCTTTTTCCTCCGAAACCATCCAAGAAAAAGGATGATGAGGATTTTGAGCGCTTTGCTGAAATGATTAGGCCTATCTTTTTGCGTATGCGATTAACTAATGTGCTCAAAACAAATCCTTATGCTAAATATATGAAGGATATCATTACTAATAAAAGAAAGATACCGGAAGCTGAGATTTCCACCATGCTTGCTAATTATACTTTTAAGGGTAGAATACCAAAGAAACTTCGAGATCCCGTAGTACCTACTATACCTTGCTCCATTAAAAGAAATTATATTAAAACTGCTTTATGTGATCTTGGAGCCGGTGTTAGTGTTATGCCTCTCTCTTTATATCATAGACTTGACTTGAATAAGCTGACACCTACTGAAATATCTTTGCAAATGGCTGATAAATCAACTGCTATACCTGTCGGTATCTGTGAGGATGTGCCTGTTGTGGTTGCAAACATTACTATTTTAACGGACTTTGTTATTCTTGATATTCCTGAGGATGATAGTATGTCTATTATTCTTGGAAGACCTTTTCTTAATACTGCAGATGCTGTTATTGATTGCAACAAAGGCAGTGTCACATTTCATGTTAATGGTAATGAGCATACGGTACACTTTCCGAGGAAACAACCTCAAGTTCATAGTATCAATTCTATTGGAAAAATTCCATCGATTATAATTGGAGGTTTTGAATTTCCTCTTCCTACTGTCAAGAAGAAATATGATATTCTTATTCTTGGGGGTGTGCATATCCCCGTTGAGGTAACATAGTGTTATTCGAAATTTCTCCGGTTCCATGTTATTTGGAATGAGTTCGTTAACAAGACTTGATCAACCTTGTTAGTGGATTCTTTTTGATGAGCATGAGATGGATGAAACTAGAAGCACAACCTTCTGTTCCCCACTTTTACTTTCTGTTATTTATATTAAAAAAAGTAAACATAGTATTTTTCTGTCTGTTTCCTGACTTATCCATGCAATATAAAAATATCCCGAAAATAAAAGTCCTTAGAATGACATGCCAATTTAATATGATTTTTTCGGGAATATTTGAGGATTTACTGTGCAAAAATTACCGCGGGAGGAGCTGCCACCTAGCCACGAGGGTGGTGGGCGCCCCCCCCCTCTAGGGCGCGGCCCCTGCCTCGTGGGCCCACGGTGGCCCTCCTCCACTTATCCCAGCACCCATCTTCTTCCTCTGTCTCACACAAACCCGAAAAACCAACTCAAGCACGAGTTCCAGCCACTTTTGCTGTGATTTTCGATCTCCTTGCTTAAAGCACCTCTCGCAAAACTGCTTGGGGAGATTGTTCCTTGGTATGTGACTCCTCCATTGGTCCAATTAGTTTTTGTTCTAGTGCTTTATTCTTTGCAAATTTGTGTTGCATAGGTGACCATGTTCTTGAGCTTGCATGTCAAATTTATATGGTTCCAAGTAGTTCTAATGCTTTATATAGGCTCTAGGCACTTGTAGGAGTAGTTGCTATCAGTTTTATTGAAGTTGGTTCACTTTTGTTTGAAGTTACTAAGAATTTTAGATTATTTCAGAAAAATAATGAGGAGATTTTTGAGGGGCTCATCGAGCCAAAGCTCGGAGGAAAATGCACCGAAGCCTAAGTATAATTTGCCGTGCACCGCAGAGATTCGGGCGTGTGAATGGCCTTCTGATGATTTCTTGAGAGCAGCCGGTATCTATGAAGATTTTCATGAATTGGCTCACAATGCAGGCCTCACCGCTTTCCTCCATGACCAGTGTGATCAGTATCTCTTACTCACAAATACTTTTGTGCAAAACTTTCATTTTCATTCTAGGAACTCACCACCTATGGTGGAGTTTCATTTATATGATGAGCATAAGGAGATGTCACTTTATGATTTCTGTCAGATTTGTTTAGTCCCTTTTGAGGGCAAGACAGAAGAACCACATCATGATGATGTGGTTGGGTTTATTGATACTATCACTGTAGGAGAAACTAGGAAGGTTTCCGATGCACAAATCACTAGCATACATTTTCCTGTTTTACGTTACTTTGCATTATTTGCTAGTCGTTGTTTAATTGGACGCGGAAACTGTGGAAACCTTAGTATCCCTGATATAATTATCCTGCTCCATGGTTTATACAGTGATAACACTTTTAGTATGGGCGGTATTATTGCTAGACGGTTAAGTATGAACCGTACCAAAGGCCCCATCTTTGGAGGCATCTATGCTACACGCCTAGCCGTACATTTTAACATACCTATTAGGCATGCTGAGAAGGAAGAAAAGGTGCTACCCCGTGTTTATCTAGATCATAAAAGTATGGTGGCACATGATTTTATTGTTAAGAATAGGGCAGGAGAGCTTAAATATCAATTGTTCTTTAACAAACATCATCCTGAGACTATTATCCTGCCTGTCCCTTCTTTGTTTGATTTGACTGTAGGCACGTACCTTGTTCCGTTGACGGCTATTCACGCCTACCGGAACCCTACACCAGCCGAGGAGCCAGAACTGGAACCACAATTTGATCCTTCACGACAGTCTAACTATCAGTGGGATCCGGAGATGATTGCCAGCTAGTGGCAATCGGAACCTTCTTCTTCCTCATCATAGTATGACCCCAACAACTATTATTATGGATATCCGCCAGGCCAGCCGTGGCCATAGACCAACTTAGGCCAAAAGCCTAAGCTTGGGGAGTACGTATTTCTCACCGACATTACATTTATGTTCACACACACTCATTGCTAGATGTCGGTGCTCATACTTTTTCACTGTAATATCCATGCTAGTTTATTTTCTTTTTCCGGCTTTCTTCTTGTGTGTTTGTTAAACCTTAAGAAAAACAAAAAAATTAGTAGTAGTTTATTTTTCTGCTGTAGTAGTAATAATTAAAAAGAAAACCCAAAAATATTTCTCATTCTTCTTTTTGCTTGTTGGGAGCTTTCCCGTGTAAATAGTTTTATTTCTTTTCTTTTCTTTGGGGGTCAGTAGGAGAAGACCATAATTAAATTGTTGAAGTGGCTCTTATATGCATTATTGTTGATTTAACCAAGAGCCCATATTGCCTTGTCTTCTCCTGTTTATTGAATGCTCGCAGATTCCAGCTTAGTCCAATGCACGTACACTCTTATTATTATTCACACTGTTCGGTCGTGCAAGTGAAAGGCAATTATGATGATATATGATGGGCTGACTGAGATGAGAAAAGCTGGTATGAACTCGACCTCTTTTGTTTTCATAAATATGATGAGTCCCTCGTTCTTGATTCAGCTTATTATGAATAAACATGTTTGCAATGACAATTAGAGATCATAGTTGCTTGTGCCATGCTTGATTACCTTTGAGTTATAATGATTTACCTTGTGTGCCAACATGCTATTGAGATGGTTATGATGTGGTATGATGGGGTGGTATCCTCCTTTGAATGATTTAAGTGACTTGACTTGGCACATGTTCACGCATGTAGTTGAAACAAATCAACATAGCCTTCACGATATTTATGTTCATGGTGGATTATATCCTACTCATGCTTGCATCCAATGTTTATTAATTTTAATGCATGTACATGGCTGTTGTCGCTCTCTAGTTGGTCGCTTCCCAGTCTTTTGCTAGCCTTCACTTGTACTAAGTGGGAATACTGCTTGTGCATCCAATCCCTTAAACCCCAAAGTTATTCCAGATGAGTCCATTATACCTTCTTATATGTGGTATCTACCTGTCGTTCCAAGTAAATTTGTATGTGTCAAACTCTAAACCTTCAAATAAACATTCTGTTTTGTATGCTCGAATAGCTCATGTATCAACCAAGGCTGTCCTTATCTTCCGTGTTAGGCGGGTTATTCTCAAGAGGAGTGGACTCCGCTCCTCACTCACGAGAAAATGGCTGGTCACCGGGATGCCCAGTCCCATTGTTACGGCACATCTCTCTCAAGGTAGTTTTGGTGATTGATGACAACATGATTGCGGACTAATCATGTGCTTTAAGTAGTTCACAGATTCATCCCTGGCACGAGACGTTTTCTTCCCTTCGGAGTGTCTTTCAAGACGATGTAGCTCTTTCGTTTCTCTCTCGGTGGACTAGTTGCGTAGAGGGCACCGTACTATCAAGAGGGGGTCCGTTGGGGTATTGCATGGGTGGAATCAACACATACACATCAGCTTCTCACCCTCCTGTCTGTGTCCCAGCGGTAGTACCGCGCAACCCAGCGGTAGTACCGCTGAGGAGCCACAAGCGGCAGTACCGCTCCGCAGCGGTAGTATCACCCGTGACTCCACAGCAGTAGTACCGCTGGGGTGCCTGGCACCACCGCCTCGTCCTCAGCCTCTTTGGAGAGATCCTCTCTCTCTTCTGTGTCCCAGCGGTAGTACCGCACTACCAGCGGTAGTACGGCCGAAGGGTCACAAGCGGCAGTTCCGCTCCGCAGCGGTAGTACCGCCGTGACCCCGCTGCCGTAGTACCGCTGGGCTGTCTGGCTCCTACCGCCTCGACTCGAGGGCTCTTTTTCTCGTGTCGGGTTTTGCGGCACTAGTTGCGGTTGTAGAGGCGGTAGTACCGTTTCAGGAGCGGTAGTACCGCCCTTACCACCGCGGTAGTACCGCGTTGGGTCCTATTCCCTACTAGTCTTCTCTGCGCGGCAGTACCGCTAGCTGGAGCGGCAGTACCGCTGACCTAGCGGTAGTACCGCCCCCTCTTAGCATTAGTACCGCCCTGTGCGGGGCTGGTTGGTGGGGGCAACGGTTGGATTGTTGCCCCCACTATAAAAGGGGGTCCCCTTCTTCCCTTTGACCTACCTCTTCCCCCTCAAGCTCCATTAATGCTCAAGCTCCATTAAATGCTCCAAGCTCCATTTTCGCCCGATCTATCTCTCTAGCCAATCAAACTTGTTGATTTGCTCGGGAGTGGTTGAGAAGGCCCCGATCTACACTTCCACCAAGGGATTTTCGATTCCCCCACTCATCCCTAGCGGATCTTGTTACTCTTGGGTGTTTGAGCACCCTAGACGGTTGAGGTCACCACGGAGCCATAGTCCATTGTGGTGAAGCTTCGTGGTTTTGTTGGGAGCCTCCGATTAAGTTGTGGAGATTGCCCCAACCTTGTTTGTAAAGGTTCGGTCGCCGCCTTCAAGGGCACCAATAGTGGAATCACGGCATCTCGCATTGTGTGAGGGCGTGAGGAGAATACGGTGGCCCTAGTGGCTTCTTGGGGAGCATTGTGCCTCCACACCGCTCTAACGGAGACGTACTTCCCCTCAAAAGGAAGGAACTTCGGTAACACATCCTCGTCTTCACCGGATCCACTCTTGGTTATCTCTTACCTTTACTTGTGCAAGCTCTTTAGTGTTACTTCTCTTGCTTGCTTGTATGCTTGTTGTTATTGCATCATATAGGTTGCTCACCTAGTTGCACATCTAGACAACCTACTTTGATGCAAAGTTTAATTTGATAAAGAAAAGTTAAAAATTGGTAGTTGCCTATTCACCCCCCCCTCTAGTCAACCATATCGATCCTTTCAATTGGTATCAGAGCCTCGTCTCTTTATTAAGGACTTTACCGTCCAAAGAGTATGGTTGATACCGTAGACGGTGTGGAGGAACACTCCGGTGTGAATCCGATCTCGTCTACGGGCGATGGGGGAACCTCGGTCTCTCGTGAGGAGTTCAATGTGGCCTTAGAGACATTGAAGACCTCCATGACGACCGAGGTTGAAAGCATGTTTACTAAATTTCTTGAGGGGCTTAAACTATCCACCGCACCGTTGAAAGTGGGTGACCCCACCGACAAGGTGACGGATGCTATCCCCGACAAGGGGGAAGCTAGTAGTGAAAAGGCTCCTTCTTCTAGTGGTAAAAATGGCACCGGCATCTTTGCTCATGTGGAACCACCACTTGTTTATGGTGGACCGGTTCCTTCTACTCATTTGAATCATGCCGGTCCTCCCCCTAAGATTGTGAAAAATGAGGACTTTGATTCCTGGGTTTACCGCTTTAAACGTCATTTAAATCATGTGAACACTAACCTTTGGAGAATCATTGAAGAAGGTTTCTATCCGCATGATCCAAGCAACTTCACTCCTCGAGAAGCCGCGGATAATCAATTCAATGAGAATGCTCTCTTCATCATTCAAGATGCAATTCCACCCGAAGACCTACCTCATCTTCGTCCCTTCGCCTTGGCCAAAGATGCATGGCATTGTGTTGTCTCTCTCTACCGGGGAAGCGCAAGCATTCAACGCTCCAACTATGAAGTGGTGCAAGATGAGGCCGATGAGTTTGCTATGAAAGAAGATGAAGAACCTCGTGAGCTTTATCGGAGAGTAACCAAACTCGCGGTCTCACTACGAGATCACGGGAGCAAGGACACGGATGACAATTGGATCAAGCGCAAATTCCTCAAGGCAATGATGCCCTACCACAAGGCCATGTCCTCCGTCATTCGTCAAAGACCGGACTTCCACACTTTGACCTCAAGCGAAGTGTTGGATGAGTTTGTGGCCATGAACATTTTGGACAAGACCGCCGACAATGCGGTGCTCCGTTCTCAACGGGCAAAGAAGCCTAACCTTGCATTGAAGGCCAAGCTCACCGTTGAAGAAGAAGAAGAGGAAGAAGAGGAGAGCAACCCCGAAGATACGAAGTATGCGTATCATGAACACATGGCACTTGCTTCAAGGCAATTTTGGAGCAAGAAAAACTCGAGGCCAAACTTTAGCAAAAACAACTCAAGTGGCACGAAGAGCAAGCAACGTGTAAGGACTTGCTACAATTGCGGCAACGTGAGTCATTTTGTTGCGGAGTGCCCGTATGAGAAGAGGGAAGACAATGGTGGCAAGCTCATCCGAAAGGACAAGGCCAAGTCGTTCCCCAACAAGAGCAACTTCACCAAGAAGACTCCTCCCAAGGCATTGGTGGTACAAGAAGAGTACAATGAGGATGATGACGATGATGAAGGTGATGAGTCGGTTGCCATGGCCTCCGTTGCCATTGCGACGACTTCACGGGTGTCTCTCTTCGACTCACCCAATGAGAGCATCACCGCCAAGTGCCTCATGGCTAAAGCCACCAACAAGGTAACCCCCAACATCAAAACTACCATCATTAATCATCCTTCTCCGACGGATAGCATTAATGAACTTGAGGGAGCTAATGTGGAGGCTAATGAGTTTGAGGCCTTTATGGGCAAACTCAAGGGAAAATCCAAGAAGCACTTTGTTGCTCTCTTGGAACAACTTGGTGAAGCCAATGACATGATCGAGGCTCACGAAGACACCATCACTAAGATGGAAGGGCATAGTCGTGACTATGCCGATGAGATTTCGGATCTTTCCAATGCTCTTGAGGAAGAGCGTGGTCTTCGTTTGGCTCTTGAGGAGTCACACAACGTTGATCATGCTAAGTTAAAGAAAGATTATGATCATGTCCTCATAGTTTCTCATGTGCTAAACTCCGAGAAGGCCGAACTTGAGGTTGATCTTGCTAGACTCAAAGAGGAGTTTGATCTACTTGACAAGGCTCACAAGGTCTTGAAGGGTGCTCATGCTAGCCTCAAAGAGTCTCATGATCAACTTCAAGTAAAGCTAACCAAGGAAAAAGCCACTTTCCCTCATATGATGTTAATTGATAATGCAAATGCTACTAACCCGTGTTGTGAGCATGTGCATCTCGTTGAGGAGAATGCTAAGCTAAAGGGGAAACTTGAGAGAGGTCTTGCGACTTGCATACAAGGCAAGAAGAACCTCAACGATCTCTTGATCAACCAAAAGGGAGTTGTGGCCAAGGAAGGGGTTGGGTACGTGCCCGACTCCAAGAACAAGAAGAAGAATGACAAGACCAAACGACCTCCTCCTCTCATGCAAACCTTTGTGAAGGAGGGAGAGAGTGCCTCTGGGGAGAAGAAGAAGAACAATGCAAAGGGTGGCAATGTCAAGAAGGACAATGTCACTCCTCCCAACAAAACCGGCGATTTTAATCCTTCTTATGTGTTATGTCGTGCTAGTGATGGGCATGTTTATGCCAAATTTGTTGGTTCTCTTCATGAATACATTGAATGGTCTATTTGGGTTCCAAAGACCCTTGTTACTAACATCAAAGGACCCATTACAAAATGGGTACCTAAAACCAAGCATTGATCTCTTGTAGGTGTTTGCTTCCGGTGGGGGATCATGGTTGCTCGATAGCGGAGCTACAAATCATATGACCGGAAGCAAGGACTTGGTGGTGGACGTGCACAAGGTTCCATCTATGCCCACCAATGTCGAGTGGGGTGACGCCTCATCTTCTAAGGTATTGGGACTTGGCAAGGTGGTCATCTCTCATGATCTCACGATAGAGAAGGTCATGCTTGTTGAGTCCCTTGCATACAATTTACTTTCCGTTCGTCAACTTGCAATCATGGGCTTTGCCACTTTCTTTGATATCGATACCGTGGCCCTCTTGTGGAGCAAGACTCTTAAAGTAGCCTTTGTTGGGCATGTCGAGAACGGTCTATATGTGATTAACTTTTCGGAGTGACCCACTAAGACCGCGACGTGCCTAATGGCTAAAGTTGATGTGGGATGGCTTTGGCATCGCCGTTTAGCCCATGTCAATATGAGATCTTTGCAAAGTCTCCTCAAGGGGGACCATGTCCGTGGACTAACGAATGTTAGTTTTGCTAAAGATCATGCTTGCAGTGCTTGTATCAAAGGAAAGCTACATGAGAAGGCTCACCCTCCCACGACTATCATTTATTCAAAGAGGCCTTTGGAGCTCCTTCACATGGATCTCTTTGGGCCTCCATCCTTCGATAGTCTTGGAGGTAGGAAGTATTGCTTGGTGATTGTGGATGACTACTCAAGGTACACGTGGGTGTATTTCTTCAAGAGGAAGAGCGAGACCCAACAAACCGTCATTGACTTTGCAAATGAAGCACAACGTCAACACAATGCAAAGATCTTGACAATAAGAAGTGACAACGGCACCGAGTTCAAGAACTACACCTTGGATGAGTTTCTTAGTGATGAGGGAATCAAGCATCAATATTCCGCACCCTACACCCCTCAACAAAACGGTGTTGCGGAGAGGAAGAACCGGACGTTGATGGATGCGGCAAGGACCATGATGGCGGAGTTCAAGTCTCCGTACAACTTTTGGGCCGAAGCCATCAACACCGTGTGTCATGCATCCAATCGGCTCTACCTCCGCAAGGGCTTGAACAAGACTCCATATGAGATACTCACCGGTAACAAGCCCAACCTCAAGTACTTCCGGGTATTCGGGTGTAAGTGTTTCATTCTCAAGAAAGGTGTTCGGTTGTCTAAATTTGAGGCTAGAGCTTATGAGGGCATATTTGTTGGTTATGCTACAAACTCTCATGCTTACCGTGTCCTCAATAAATCCACGGGACTTATTGAGGAGACGTGTAACGTGGAGTTTGATGAGAATAACGGCTCCCAAGTGGAGCAAAGTGGCACTTGTGATGTAGGTGATGAAATTCCTCCCCAAGCCATAAGAAGAATGGGTGTTGGCTTTATCCTACCCATTGAGGAACCCCTTGTGGCCGAAGGAGAAGGACAAAGCTCCACTCAAGTGGAGCCATCACCAACCCAAGGCCCACACGCTTCCGAAGAACAACATGAAGGCCCTCATCCTCAAGAACATGACCAAGGGCAAGATCACGCTCAAGACGGTGTTGACACATCAAGTGATGCCCAAGGTCAAGTTCTCTCCTCCGAGCAAGTTCAAGAACAAGAACAAGCCCAAGACGACGCTCAAGATGATCAAGTGACCACTCCTCGTCTCACCCTCGAGGAGGAATTAGAGCGTCGTGCCGCCAAGGTTGCTTCCAAGCTCTCCACCAAGGATCATCTCATGACGAATGTGCTTGGAAGCTTAAGAAAGGGGGTAAGCACTCATAGACAATTAGCAAATTATTGTGAGCATCACGCGTTTGTCTCTTGTGTGGAACCCCACAAGGTCTATGAGGCGCTAGAAGATCCGGATTGGCTCAATGCCATGCATGAAGAACTCAACAACTTCGAGCGCAACAAAGTGTGGAGATTGGTGCCAAGACCGACCGGGAATCACAATGTCATAGGAACCAAGTGGATATTTAAGAACAAGCAAGATGCCCATGGGATTATCATTCGCAACAAGGCTCGTTTGGTAGCACAAGGCTACTCCCAAGTCGAGGGTATCGACTACGGTGAAACCTTTGCTCCCGTTGCTCGTCTTGAATCCATTCGCATGTTGATTGCATATGCTTCTCATCATAACTTTAAGTTACAACAAATGGATGTGAAGAGTGCTTTTCTTAATGGTCCTATTAATGAATTGGTTTACGTCAAGCAACCCCCCGGGTTCGAGGATCCCTACTTTCCCGATCATGTGTATCAACTCGATAAGGCACTCTATGGCCTTAAACAAGCCCCACGTGCGTGGTATGACCACCTTACCGAGTTGTTACAAGACCGTGGTTTTGAAGTTGGGCTAATCGACCCCACTCTTTTTACTAAGAAGGTCAAAGGGGAGTTGTTTGTGTGCCAATTATATGTTGATGATATTATCTTTGGTTCTCCTAACAAAGCTTTCAATGAGGAATTTGCCGCTCTCATGACCTCAAAGTTCGAGATGTCCTCCATGGGAGAGTTGAAGTTCTTTCTAGGGTTCGAAGTGAAGCAAAGAAGAGAAGGAACCTTCATCAATCAATCCAAATACACTCAAGACATGCTCAAGAGATTCAAGCTAAGTGACGTCAAGCCGGCTTCCACTCCAATGCCCACCAAGTGCCAACTTGACTTAGATCCCAATGGTAAAGTGGTGGATCAAAAGGTATATCGCTCCATGATTGGATCCTTGCTTTACCTTTGTGCATCTAGACCGGACATCATGTTGAGTGTGGGAATTTTTGTGCACGGTTTCAAGCCGCACCTAAGGAAAGTCACTATGTGGCGGTCAAACGAATCTTTTGATATTTGGCTCATACCCCAAACTTTGGCTTATGGTACCCAAGAGGATCAAACTTAAAGCTTGTAGGATACTCGGATTCCGATTGGGCGGGAGACAAAGTGGATAGGAAGTCCACTTCCGGAGGGTGCCAATTCCTTGGTTGCTCTTTGGTAAGTTGGTCTTCCAAAAAGCAAAGTTGTGTGTCTCTCTCGTCCACCGAGGTGGAGTATGTTGTAGCCGGTAGTTGTTGTGCACAACTCCTATGGATGAGGCAAACTTTAAAGGATTACGGTGTCACTTGTGACGAAGTGCCTCTTTGGTGTAACAATGAAAGTGCCATCAAGATCTCTCTCAGCCCGGTGCAACACTTCAAGATGAAGCATATTGAGATTCAGTATCACTTCATCCGGGATCACATTAGGCGAGGAGAGATCAAGCTCAACTATGTCAACACTCATGACAACCTTGCAGATATTTTCACGAATCCCTTGGATGAAGCAAGATTTCGCGAGTTAAGGCATGAGCTGAATATCATTGATTCGAGCAATGTGGCTTGAACCCTTGCACACCCCACCATGCTCAATTTGCTGTCTAGTTTAGGTGTAGGCATGGACATAGGGGGAGTGTTGTTCTCTCAATGAACTCTCCCTCCCCCCATTATGCGTAAATTGATCAAGTCTTTCTCTTTAGCCATTGATTGATGGTAGTTGTGTTTCAAAGATGAGTTTTGGTCATGGGCTCAAGGTTAAAATCTTCGCGGCGCCATACCTCTTGACTCAAACATAGGTGGCCTCGGCCACCGCCCTCTCTTGAAGAGGTGTGTCTTGGCTGTTTGCTGGTGTGCTCTCTTTTCTTGCCGTTTTGTTTTTCTCGAGCTAAGCCGTGTTGTTTGGTTGCCGTGGCGTACTGGGCGGTACTACCGCTGGTGGTGCACGGTACTACCGCTTATAAGCGGTACTACCACCCCCCAGCGCGGTACTACCACTGAGGGACGGGACCAAGGGGTTATATTGGGGCAGGGGGAGGTTTCTTCTCCCCCATACCCATTCGCTTTGCCCCCTCTTTCCTCTTCCTCTCTCCTGCCTCCTCTCACCGCGGGAGGGCTCCGGCGGATCACCGTCTCCGGGGCATCCCTCTCCATTTCCTTCGGTGGAGTCGATCCCCACCTCATTCTCTTGCCATGGATGCCGGTATTGCCCCTGTTCCTTCTCTCCTTATGTCTCGTTTTTCAGATCTTGTTCTTAGGGGCAATGGTGGTTGCATCTCTAGATTTTTGGCTAAATCTAGGCTTGAGTAGGTTGGAGAAGGCAACTAGACTATCTTGATTAGAGTTTGGTAGGAATATTTTTGAATTTGGCAGGCCGGTAGTGCCGGATCTGACCACGGTAGCAAGAAACTGTTGTTTCCCCGTCTCGAGCGGTACTACCGCTCTCTTTGGAGCGGTACTACCGCTTGGGCGGTACTACCGCGAGCATGTCACGGTACTACCGCTGCCTGCCAAGCTCCATCATATTCCTGCCTTTTCTTTGATCCTTTTGTTGTGTTTGTTGGCTTATGCTTGTTCTTTCTGGTTGTTTTGCGTGTTCTTGTGTTTGGCTCCAGGTGATGAACATCCTGAGCATCAAGCTCACTGTATCAACCCCAGGCGTGCAACATCAAAACACTACCGCTCCTCTGAGCCAGCCGGTGGATCCTCTAGCACCCAACCGCCTCCAGCAAGTGCATCCGCAAGTGTTCCTCCACCTCCTCAGCACTCGAAGAGATCCGCCACCAAGCCAAAGGGGAAGACTGTGACTGAGATGACCAACAAGGAGTTTTGGGAAAGGCGTCGCCGCAATCCCTATGAGGTGGACCAAGAACCCACTTTGGTCAACCGCCCGTTCTGGAACCGATTTCAGTTTGCCATCTATTTTGATGTGATCAAGGCCAAGAAGAATCTCTTTGTTGATGTTCGCTCCATTGACACTGATGCTATGGAGAAGGACCCGGAGTACTTTGGCGAAGCTCTTCAGATGTGCACTCAGCTGAACATTCTCAGGATCATGCAATTCAACAAGGATTTTGATGCAGATTTGGTGGCTCAATTCTTTGCCACTGTTCATATTGGGACGGATGTCGACAGAACTCTGACATGGATGACCAATGGCAAGCTGCTTTCTGTCAAGTGGAAGGCTTTCATGGAGTTACTTGATGTGGTGGATCACGGGCTTGAGACTCCAGTCCGTTTCCGCCCTCACCGCAATGCTACATCCACCCACAAGCAAGCCCTTTGGCCCTACTGCACTGTGAAAGTTCACCCAGTGACTGAGAAGAAAACCTATGAGCTGTCTCCGTATCTGGACATTCTTCATCGCATCTTCCGTGAGACTCTCTTCCCTTGGATCGGGAATCTGGATATGGTCCACTCTTACCTCGTGGACATGCTCCTTTTCTGTCAGCATGAGAAGGAAGCAAACACTGGAGAGAGCCTGGATATTTCTCATGTCATGTGGTTTGAACTTCTCTCTGCCGTGACTGAGCGCAAGTGCCCAATATATGGTCCATTCATCATGAGGCTCATTGAGAGGGCCTGGGCACAGATCTATCCCAGAGTGTTGCTGGAAACTGGAGACTTGGTTTCCCATGAGATCAAGCGTCTGAGGAAGAAGGACAATTGGGTCACCCAGCACCTCAATCCGGGGGTCCATCTACTACTGCTGCTGCTGCCATGGAGACCGAGGGTGGGGTAGCCACTAATGATCACGAGGAGGATCTTGGGCCCTGTAGTGCTGAACCCTCGCGGGCGAAGAAGCTTAAACACAAGTTGAAGAAGCTTTTCTGCATGGAGTCTCATGGTCAGTACATGACTCATGTGGCAGAGAAGCATGCCAGGGTGCGCCACAAGGAGCTCATGCGTCAGATGGGAGCGATAGTTGCCAGTGGATCTGAGGGTCAGATCACTGAAGAGGAGGAGTGGATTCATCAGCATTGCCCTTGGACCGACTCTGACGCCGAGCAGTTTTCGACCAACGACGGAGATGCACATGATCATGCTGAGATATGATGTTTGAGATCCTCAGCTTGGACAAAGTGCTAGATGTAAAATACATCAGCCGCTCATCTCTGAACTTAACTGTCGAAACTGAATTTAACTGTCGAAACTGAACTTAACTGTCAAAACTGAACTTAACTATCAAAACTGAATTTTGCTGTCGAAACTGAACGCACTAGCAAGGTGAGGCTACACATCGGTCGACTGACTTTTTCATCTCTGGTCAGTCAATTTTGCAGCCGTTGGATACGAAATCAAGGGCCTGCGGTTCATCTTCAACCTCCACCCCCTGAGCGGGCCAAACAGCAGCCCCCCGTTGCCCATGGTCGGCGGTGCGTCGCCCTGCCCGCCCCAAAAACACTCCCCACCGCCGGTCCGCCGCCGCCCCGGCCATCCCTCTAGGCCCCTCCCCCCCCCCCCCCCGTGCCGAGCTTTTTCTCCGGCGATCCCCATGCCACCGCCCCGCCAACGCCCCGCCACCGCCGGCGACCATCGCCCCCATCCTGAACCCTAAGATAGATAGTGGAGTACCTCTCCGGCAAGCCCCCCTCCCTACTGCGGCTGGTTCTTCCTTCACCCCGGCGGCATCAGAGTGAAGTGTAGCTAAATCGGACCAGCATCGCAAGCAAGAGCAAGAGCAGCATCGCGAGCAAGAGCAATAGCAAGAGCAGACCAGGCAGGGGACCGAGAGCAAGAGCAGAGCAGCAGCGCGAGCGAGAGCTAAAGCAGCAGCAGGTCCTACTGATGTGGACGTCGCCGCCGAGGGAGCGACGCCGTGGAGGAAGTGGCCGGCAACGCCGCCATGGATGGAGCCGCGCCGTGTCGGCTCGGGACCGAGCGCCGGCAGCACCGTGAGATCGAATCAAGAAGAAAATGCGGCGATTAGTGTACAACCTCTTTGGTGGCACCGATTAGGCCGCAGCTTCATCCGAGGAAACGGTGATGATGATGCTCTTTTGATGGTGCAGGTGAAGACGGCGGTGTGGGAATGGAGGTGGCGCAAAAGACGAGGGGAACGTCGGGGCAGCTCCTTGGAGGTGGACGACGGGGTGGCTGAACCGGCGGGACGATGAGATCGACGATGGATCCTCATCCGGTACGGTGGATGAGGGACGTCGAGGTGTTGTTGTGGACGACATCATCGGGGAAGAGGCTCCGGCTGGGTGGCGGACGGAGCAGGGTGTGGGGTTTCGTTGCGGATTTTCGCGGCCTCGGTGTACGAATGGGTGGGCGGATGGGATGGCAGTGGGGAACCATGGCTTAGAGACGCGCTTGTCCGAAATGTGGGGTAACTTACGAAAGTACCCCCACTGATTTGAGACGGTTCTTTCGGTTCAGGGATACCACGGGCATTTCGCGTGTCGGGATTTCACAGGAGGTGGGAGTTTTCGCGCGCGTTGTAATTTCGGAATAGCAAGGCGCGGGTTGAGATGGAGGGAGTTGTCGGAGCACAACAAGACAAAGATATATCTTAAATATTTCGGGCTAACAAGGTGCGGGTTGAAATTTCCGGACAAGCCTAACGTGTACTGTACCAAATCAATGCTCCCTACAAATGTCATTCAAAACTTTGAATTCATGTTATGTTCAATTAAAATATTTCGCTACGTGTATAATGCATGCAACCTACTACTCAAATGAACGTTTTAGTGCATTCCAAACGTATATATTACCGCTTCAATATGAACTAAATTTGAATTCGTTTCTCTATTTGAATAAGATCTACAGTAATGATTGTTGTGAAGTCAAAGCATTTGAATTCGTTTCTCTGTTTTAATAAGATCTACAATCATCATTATTGTCAAGTTAAACCATCGTTTGTGTATTATCTTCACAGCACACCACATGATTAGTCTCGAGTTACATATGAACTGTGTGTACTATATGAACTCGAACTAGATTTTTTGAATCCACTTTATTTTGATTTCAAATCACATTACATCTCTAGCTCTAGCTAGGTCTTCATAATCTAAACCATGTCTCATATGTATAATGTGTTTATCACATTATGTATGGTGCCCCGCCCCCTACGCCTACAAGTATTTAGATGTGAGTTGCAAACACCACACATTACCACAAATTCAAATAAAATGTGAGAATGTTCGATATATAGTATTGTTTAGATTGTTCGATATTTAGTTGTAAGCTGCAAACGCCACACATTATCACAAATTCAAATAAAATGTGAGATTGTTTGATGTATAGTATGGTTTAGATTGTTCGTCATTTAGGTGTGAGTTGCAAACGCCATGCATTATCACATTATGGTATAACATGTGCACAACATGTGTATCACCGCTATATTCATGCATGCAATATTTAAAACACTATGATCTCCTATTCAAATATATGAATCCGCTTTCATATAAAATTATGATCTTTGTTAGTCTCTTACACCCACACAATCCTCTAATCTTTGTAGCTACCACTAACTTTCTCTCGTGCATCCACATGCCCTCCTCGCCCTCCCCCTCCCTCGGCATTCTATCCACCGGGCACATTCATTTTTTTCTTTAGGTCGTTCTCCCAGAGTCTCCACAACTCCTTTCCGACACACACCGATCGATAAACCTCTCCAGTGATGCCTGCCTACAACATACAAACACACCTTCAATCTCCTCCTTTATGTGTCCTTGCCTCATGCCTCTCATACGGTCAGACACACGTGTAAACTCTCGCCCCTCTTTTCATCGCTCTCACAACCACACACTCCTCCCCCTATCTAGCTAGTAGTTGGTGTTGGGGAACGTAGTAATTTCAAAAAAAATCCTATGCACATGCAAGATCATGGTGATGCATAGCAACGAGAGAGGAGAGTGTTGTCTACGTACCCTCCTAGACCGGCAACGGAAGCGTTGACACAACGTAGAGGAAGTAGTCGTATGTCTTCCCGATCCGACCGATCCAAGTACCGAACGTACGGCACCTCCGAGTTCTGCACACGTTCAACTCGGTGACGTCCCTCGAGCTCCGATCTAGCAAAGTGTTTAGGGAGAGTTTCGTCAGCATGATGGCGTGATGATGGTGATGATGTTCTACCAACACAGGGCTTCGCCTAAGCACCACTACGATATGACCGAGGTGGAATATGGTGGAAGGGGGCACCGCACACGGCTAAGGAACGATCACGAAGATCAACTTGTGTGTCATGGGGTGCCCCCTTGCCCCGTATATAAAGGAGGGAGAGGGGGAGGTGCGCCAGCCCAAGGGGTGCGCCTGGAGGAGTCCTACTCCCACCGGAAGTAGGACTCCCCCCTCTTGCCTTGTTGGAAAAGGAAGGGGGAAGGGAGAAAGAGGAAAGGGGGGCGCCCCCCCCCCCTTCCTTGTCCTATTCGAACTAGGGGGGAGGGGGTGCGCGGCCTGCCCTGGCCGGTCCTCCTCTTCTCCCTTAGGGCCCATGTAGGCCCAATAACCCCCGGGGGGGTTCCGGTAACCCACCAGTACTCCCGTAAAATCCCGATTTCACCCGGAACGTTTCCGATATCCAAATATAGGCTTCCAATATATCAATCTTTATGTCTTGACCATTTCGAGACTCCTCCTCATGTCTGTGATCACATTCGGGACACCGAACAACCTTCGGTACATCAAAACACAAAAACCCTAATTACGATCGTCACTGAACTTTAAGTGTGCGGACCCTACGGGTTCGAGAACTATGTAGACATGACCGAGACACGTCTCCAGTCAATAACCAATAGCGGAACCTGGATGCTCATATTGGCTCCTACATATTCTACGAAGATCTTTATCAGTCAGACCGCATAACAATATACGTTGTTCCCTTTGTCATTGGTGTGTTACTTGCCCGAGATTCGATCGTCGGTATCTCAATACCTAGTTCAATCTCGTTACCGGCAAGTCTCTTTACTCGTTCCATAATACATCATCCCGCAACTAACTTATTAGTTGCAATGCTTGCAAGGCTTGAGTGATGTGCATTACCGAGAGGGCCCAGAGATACCTATCCGACAATCGGAGTGACAAATCCTAATCTCGAAATACGCCAACCCAACAAATACCTTCGGAGACACCTGTAGAGCACCTTTATAATCACCCAGTTACTTGTGACATTTGGTAGCACACAAAGTGTTCCTCCGGTAAACGGTAGTTGCATAATCTCATAGTCATAGGAACATATATAAGTTATGAAGAAAGCAATAGCAACGAACTAAACGACCAAGTGCTAAGCTAATGGAATGGGTCAAGTCAATCACATCATTCTCCTAATGATGTGATCCCGTTAACCAAATAACAACTCATGTCTATGGTTAGGAAACATAACCATCTTTGATCAATGAGCTAGTCAAGTAGAGGCATACTAGTGACACTCTGTTTGTCTATGTATTCACACATGTATTATGTTTCCGGTTAATACAATTCTAGCATGAATAATAAACATTTATCATGATACAAGGAAATAAATAATAACTTTATTATTGCCTCTAGGGCATATTTCCTTCAGTCTCCCACTTGCACTAGAGTGAATAATCTAGATTACACAGTAATGATTCTAACACCCATGGAGCCTTGGTGTTGATCATGTTTTGCTCGTGGAAGAGGCTTAGTCAGCGGGTCTGAAACATTCAGATCCGTATGTATCTTGCAAATTTCTATGTCCCCCACTTGGACTAAATCCCGAGTGGAATTGAAGCGTCTCTTGATGTGCTTGGTTCTCTTGTGAAATCTGGATTCCTTTGCCAAGGCAATTGCACCAGTATTGTCACAAAAGATTTTCATTGGACCCGATGCTCTAGGTATGACACCTAGATCGGATATGAACTCCTTCATCCAGACTCCTTCATTTGCTGCTTCCAAAGCAGCTAATACTCCGCTTTACATGTAGATCCCGCCATGATGCTTTGTTTAGAACTGCACCAACTGACAACTCCACCGTTTAATGTAAACACGTATCCGGTTTGCGATTTAGAATCGTCCAGATCAGTGTCAAAGCTTGCATCAACGTAACCATTTACGATGAGCTCTTTGTCACCTCCATATACGAGAAACATATCCTTAGTTCTTTTCAGGTACTTCAGGATGTTCTTGACTGCTGTCCAGTGATCCACTACTGGATTACTTTGGTACCTCCCTGCTAGACTTATAGCAAGGCACACATCAGGTCTGGTACATAGCATTGCATACATGATAGAGCCTATGGCTGAAGCATAGGGAACATCTTTCATTTTCTCTCTATCTTCTGCAGTGGTCGGACATTGAGTCTTACTCAACTTCACACCTTGTAACATAGGCAAGAACCCTTTCTTTGCTTGATCCATTTTGAACTTCTTCAAAACTTTGTCAAGGTATGTACTTTGTGAAAGTCCAATTAAGCGTCTTAATCTATCTCTATAGATCTTAATGCCCAATATGTAAGCAGCTTTACCGAGGTCTTTCATTGAAAAACTCTTATTCAAGTATCCCTTTATGCTATCCAGAAATTCTATATTATTTCTAATCAATAATATGTCATCCACATATAATATCAGAAATGCTACAGAGCTCCCACTCACTTTCTTGTAAATACAGGCTTCTCCAAAAGTCTGTATAAAACCAAATGCTTTGATCACACTATCAAAGCGTTTATAACAACTCCGAGAGGCTTGCACCAGTCCATAAATGGATCGCTGGAGCTTGCACACTTTGTTAGCTCCCTTTGGATCGACAAAACCTTCTGGTTGCATCATATACAACTCTTCTTCCAGAAATTCATTCAGGAATACAGTTTTCACATCCATTTGCCAAATTTCATAATCATAAAATGCGGCAATTGCTAACATGATTCGGACAGACTTAAGTATCGCTACGGGTGAGAAGGTCTCATCGTAGTCAATCCCTTGAACTTGTCGAAAACCTTTCGCAACAAGTCGAGCTTTCTAGACAGTAACATTACCATTAGCGTCAGTCTTCTTCTTGAAGAACCATTTATTCTCAATTGCTTGCCGATCAACGGGCAAGTCAACCAAAGTCCACACTTTGTTCTCATACATGGATCCCATCTCAGATTTCATGGCTTCTAGCCATTTTGCGGAATCTGGGCTCACCATCGCTTCTTCATAGTTCGTAGGTTCATCATGATCTAGTAGCATGACTTCCAGAACAGGATTACCGTACCACTTGGTGCGGATCTTACTCTGGTTGATCTACGAGGTTCGGTAGTAACTTGATCTAAAGTTTCATGATCATTATCATTAGCTTCCTCACTAATTGGTGTAGGTGTCACAGAAACCAGTTTCTGTGATGTACTACTTTCCAATAAGGGAGCAGGTATAGTTACCTCATCAAGTTCTACTTTTCTCCCACTCACTTCTTTCGAGAGAAACTCCTTCTCTAGAAAAACTCCGAATTTAGCAACAGAAGTCTTGCCTTCGTATCTGTGATAGAAGGTGTACCCAATAGTCTCCTTTGGGTATCCTATGAAGAAACATTTCTCCAATTTGGGTTCGAGCTTATCAGGTTGAAGCTTTTTCACATAAGCATCGCAGCCCCAAACTTTCAGAAACGACAACTTTGGTTTCTTGCCAAACCACAGTTCATAAGGCGTCGTCTCAACGGATTTTGATGGTGTCCTATTTAACGTGAATGCAGCCGTCTCTAAAGCATAACCCCAAAACGATAGCGGTAAATCAGTAAGAGACATCATAGATCGCACCATATCTAATAAAGTATGATTACAACATTCGAACACACCATTACACTGTGGTGTTCCGGGTAGCATGAGTTGCGAAACTATTCTGCATTGATTCAAATGTAGACCAAACTCGTAACTCAAATATTCTCCTCCACGATCAGATCGTAGAAACTTTATTTTCTTGTTACGATGATTTTCAACTTCACTCTGAAATTCTTTGAACTTTTCAAATGTTTCAGACTTATGTTTCATTAAGTAGATATACCCATATCTGCTTAAATCATCTATGAAGGTGAGAAAATAACGATATCTGCCACGAGCCTCAACATTCATTGGACCACATACATCTGTATGTATGATTTCCAACAAATCCGTAGCTCTCTCCATAGTACCGGAGAACGGCGTTTTAGTCATCTTACCCATGAGGCACGGTTCACAAGTACCAAGTGATTCATAATCAAGTGGTTCCAAAAGTCCATCAGTATGGAGTTTCTTCATGCGCTTTACACCGATATGACCTAAACGGCAGTGCCACAAATAAGTTGCACTATCATTATCAACTCTGCATCTTTTGATTTCAACATTATGAATATGTGTATCACTACTATCGAGATTCATCAAAAATAGACCACTCTTCAAGGGTGCATGACCATAAAAGATATTACTCATATAAATAGAACAACCATTATTCTCTGATTTAAATGAATAACCGTCTCGCATCAAACAAGATCCAGATATAATGTTCATGCTCAACGCTGGCACCAAATAACAATTATTTAGGTCTAATACTAATCCCGAAGGTAGATGTAGAGGTAGCGTGCCGACCGCGATCACATCGACTTTGGAACCATTTCCCACGCGCATCGTCACCTCGTCCTTAGCCAATCTTCGCTTAATCCGTAGCCCCTGTTTCGAGTTGCAAATGTTAGCAACAGAACCAGTATCAAATACCCAGGTGCTACTGCGAGCATTAGTAAGGTACACATCAATAACATGTATATCACATATACCTTTGTTCACTTTGCCATCCTTCTTATCCGCCAAATACTTGGGGAAGTTCCACTTCCAGTGACCAGTCTGCTTGCAGTAGAGGCACTCAGTCTCAGGCTTAGGTCCAGACTTGGGTTTCTTCTCCTGAGCAACAACTTGTTTGTTGTTCTTCTTGAAGTTCCCTTTCTTCTTCCCTTTGCCCTTTTTCTTGAAACTGGTGGTCTTATTGACCATCAACACTTGATGCTCCTTCTTGATTTCTACCTCCGCGGCTTTTAGCATCGCGAAGAGCTCAGGAATAGTCTTATTCATCCCTTGCATATTATAGTTCATCATGAAGCTTTTGTAGCTTGGTGGCAGTGATTAAAGAACTCTGTCAATGACACTATCAACAGGAAGATTAACCCCAGTTGAGTCAAGTGATTATGATACCCAGACATTTTGAGTATATGTTCACTGACAAAACTATTCTCCTCCATCTTGCAGCTATAGAACTTATTGGAGACTTCATATCTCTCAATCCGGGCATTTTCTTGAAATATTAACTTCAACTCCTGGAACATCTCATATGCTCCATGACGTTCAAATGTCGTTGAAGACCCGGTTCTAAGCCGTAAAGCATGGCACACTGAACTATCGAGTAGTCATCACCTTTGCTCTGTCAGACGTTCATAACATCTGGTGTTGCTCCTGCAGCAGGCTTGGCACTTAGCAGTGCTTCCAGGACGTAATTCTTTTGTGCAGCAATGAGGATAATCCTCAAGTTACGTAACCAGTCCGTGTAATTGCTACCATCATCTTTCAACTTTGCTTTCTCAAGGAACGCATTAAAATTCAATGGAACAACAGCACGAACCATCTATCTACAATCAAACATAGACAAGCAAGATACTATCAGGTACTAAGTTCATGATAAATTTAAGTTTAATTAATCATATTACTTAAGAACTCCCACTTAGAAAGATATCCGTCTAATCCTCTAAGTGATCACGTGATCCAAATCAACTAAACCATGTCCGATCATCACGTGAGATGGAGTAGTATCAATGGTGAACATCAATATGTTGATCATATCTACTATATGATTCACGCTCGACCTTTCGATCTCCGTGTTCCGAGGCCATATCTGTTATATGCTAGGCTCGTCAAGTTTAACCTGAGTATTCCGCGTGTGCAACTGTTTTGCACCCGTTGTATTTGAACGTAGAGCCTATCACACCCGATCATCACGTGGTGTCTCAGCACGAAGAACTTTCGCAACGGTGCATACTCAGGGAGAACACTTATACTTTGGTAATTTAGTGAGGGATCATCTTATAATGCAACCGACAATCAAAGCAAGATAAGATGCATAAAAGATAAACATCACGTGCAATCAATATAAGTGATATGATATGGCCATCGTCATCTTGTACTTGTGATCTCCATATCCGAAGTACCGTCATGATCTCCATCATCACCGGCGCGACACCTTGATCTCCATCGTAGCATCGTTGTCGTCTCGCCAATCTTATGCTTCCACGACTATCGCTACCGCTTAGTGATAAAGTAAAGCATTACAGCACGATTGTATTGCATACAATAAAGCGACAACCATATGGCTCCTGCCAGTTGCCGATAACTCGGTTACAAAACATGATCATCTCATACAATAAAATTTAGCATCATGTCTTGACCATATCACATCACAACATGCCCTGCAAAAACAAGTTAGACGTCCTCTACTTTGTTATTGCAAGTTTTACGTGGCTGCTACGGGCTTAGCAAGAACCGTTCATACCTACGCGTCAAAACCACAACGATAGTTTGTCAAGTTGGTGTTGTTTTAACCTTCATAAGAACCGGGTGTAGCCACACTTGGTTCAACTAAAGTTGGAGAAACTGACACCCGCCAGCTACCTGTGTGCAAAGCACATCGGTAGAACCAGTCTCGCGTAAGCGTACGCGTAATGTCGGTCCGGGCCGCTTCATCCAACAATATCGCCGAACCAAATTATGACATGCTGGTAAGCAGTATGACTTATATCACCCACAACTCATCTGTGTTCTACTCGTGCACAACATCAACGCATAAAACCTAGGCTCTGATACCACTATTGAGGAACGTAGTAATTTCAAAAAAAATTCCTACGCACACGCAAGATCATGGTGATGCATAGCAACAAGAGAGGAGAGTGTTGTCTACGTACCCTCGTAGACCGGCAACGGAAGCGTTGACACAACATAGAGGAAGTAGTCATACGTCTTCCCGATCCGACTGATCCAAGTACCGAATGTACGGCACCTCCGAGTTCTGCACACGTTCAACTCGATGACGTCCCTCGAGCTCTGATCCAGCAAAGTGTTGAGGGAGAGTTTCGTCAGCACGACGGCGTGTTGACGGTGATGATGTTCTACCAACGCAGGGCTTCGCCTAAGCACCGCTACGATATGACCAAGGTGGAATATGGTGGAAGGGGGCACCGCACACGGCTAAGGAACGATCACGAAGATCAACTTCTGTGTCATGGGGTGCCCCCTTGCCCCCGTATATAAAGGAGGGAGAGGGGGAGGTGCGGCCGGCCCAAGGGGTGCGCCTGGAGGAGTCCTACTCCCATCGGGAGTAGGACTCCCCCCTCTTGCCTTGTTGGAAAAGGAAGGGGAAGGGAGAAAGAGGAAAGGGGGGCGCCGCCCCCTTCCTTGTCCTATTCGGACTAGGGGGAGGGGGCGCGCGGCCTGCCCTGGCCGGTCCTCCTCTTCTCCCTTAGGGCCCATGTAGGCCCAATAACCCCCGGGGGGTTCCGGTAACCCACCGGTACTTCGGTAAAATCCCGATTTCACCCGGAACGTTTCCAATATCCAAATATAGGCTTCCAATATATCAATATTTATGTCTCGACCATTTCGAGACTCCTCGTCATGTTCGTGATCACATCCGGGACACCGAACAACCTTCGGTACATCAAAACACAAAAACCCTAATTACGATCGTCACCGAACTTTAAGCGTGCGGACCCTACGGGTTTGAGAACTATGTAGACATGACCGAGACACGTCTCCGGTCAATAACCAATAGCGGAACCTGGATGCTCATATTGGCTCCTACATATTCTATGAAGATCTTTATCGGTCAGACTGCATAACAATATACGTTGTTCCCTTTGTCATCGGTATGTTACTTGCCCGAGATTCGATCGTCAGTATCTCAATACCTAGTTCAATCTCGTTACCGGCAAGTCTCTTTACTCGTTCCATAATACATCATCCCGCAACTAACTTATTAGTTGCAATGCTTGCAAGGCTTGAGTGATGTGCATTACCGAGAGGGCCCAGAGATACCTCTCCGACAATCGGAGTGACAAATCCTAATCTCGAAATACGCCAACCCAACAAATACCTTCGGAGACACATGTAGAGCACCTTTATAATCACCCAGTTACGTTGTGACGTTTGGTAGCACAGAAAGTGTTCCTCCGGTAAATGGGAGTTGCATAATCTCATAATCATAGGAACATATATAAGTTATGAAGAAAGCAATAGCAACAAACTAAACGATCAAGTGCTAAGCTAATGGAATGGGTCAAGTCAATCACATCATTCTCCTAATGATGTGATCCCGTTAACCAAATAACAACTCATGCCTATGGTTAGGAAACATAACCATCTTTGATCAACGAGCTAGTCAAGTAGAGGCATACTAGTGACACTCTATTTGTCTATGTATACACACATGTATTATGTTTCCGGTTAATACAATTCTAGCATGAATAATAAACATTTATCATGATACAAGGAAATAAATAATAACTTTATTATTGCATCTAGGGCATATTTCCTTCAGCGGGGCCTCTCGCACCACCTCCTAGCTCCATTCTCTCTATCTATCCATCTCGCTGGGCCTTATTTGCCTCTAACAAATGGACGCACACCGACCAATCTCTCGCTATACATATAGCTAGCTAGGTCCTTATAACTCGTTTTTACCCACACGTCAATCGATCTACCTCATTAGTTGTGTCTCTCCCTTCCTCCGACAAACAACAATTGATCTACCGATCTAGTTAGGTTTGCTTACCAAACACATGGTTCCCCTTCATCATCCATGGATGCGTCCCGACAGATCTATCACGCACAGGCATGTGACACTCCAAAATTTTTACTTTGGTTTTCAGCAAAAACTTTGTGGTTTTTGAAAAGAGGTCATTTAAAATTTTCCAGAAAACCTTCCTCTTAAGAAACTTTCTTTCCTTTGGCAAGGTTTTTGTTCTTGCTTCAAACTTTGGTGTTTAACCTTTTGAAACTTCTTTTCTTGGTGGTTCTCTCTCAAAATTATTTTTGGGAGTTTAATCTTTTTCTTTTAAAAAGAAACTCCATGTAATTTGGGATTTTCATATCTTGGAACCACCATGACTTGGAATTTTTTCCCATGTGGTAAAACCCCTCCAAAACCTCCCCTAAAACTTGTGATCAACCTAAATTCTCTGTCCCAACTAATCCAAACTGGTTTTGGATTTTTATTCTAATTATTTTTCCCCTCAATTCAATTCTGAAAATCATTTGGAGCCTGAGAGATTTTCAAAGCAAGTGCCCTATTGCAATTGAGTTTTGACCTCAAACCAATTCTCCTGGATTGTCCTTTGAACCCACAACCCAGAACCATCTTGATCCACTCCTCCTCTTTTCAAAATTTTCAAAATTTAGTCTCTGCAAGTTTGGACCAGATTTGCCAAATTTGGTGAAATTCATATCTACACTCCTCCAAAAATTCCACCAAAATTCAGGCAGCCTATTTGAGCAAAGAGAAGCCACCCCACCAAAAATCAGCTCAAGGAAAAATCCCTACATGCTTGGATCATTCGGTCGAACACCTGGTGGGCATTGTTACTGTTCAAAGTTCAGAAAATTCAGTTTTCAGTTTCGACAGTTTCAGTCACGCGGCCACAGTGCACTTGGCACGTTGCTCGCGGCCTCGCTTGCTTGTCCGAAGCTTCACACGCGCACTTGGCGCGACCCTGGCGTCGGTGGCGCCCTGGCCCGCCTGCGCCGGCGTGTATTGCGGCGGCCGGCTCCCCATTACGGCCGACAGGGAGGAGAACGGCGGCGCAACGCCGTTCGGCGCCGCCCAAATCCTCTGGTGGCTCCGCGTGGCCTTCTCCGTGCCAGCGCACGCATGCGGCACCGTCGCCGTGGCGCAGCACGCACGGAGCGCGCTCTCTGCCGCCGACGGGCCCGCGCCACCCCGTTCCGTCGAGCTCGCCCTTAACACCCAAACCCCGGCCAGCTTAGCACAAAAACGGACCCTTTGAACCTCCGTGATGACGCTCGACCCCCTAACCACCCCGACCGAGCACTGCGCCACCGTAATCGCTCGCCGGAAATCTCCGTTCACGGTAACCGCCTCGGGCCGCCTATAAAAAGGGCCCCGAGCTCACCCTCGTGCACGCAGCATCACCACTCCTCACCAAAGCTCCGCCAGGCCACTAGGGGGACCTCGAGGAGGTCTCCTTCCCCAGCTCCGGCCGCCCCGATCCGCCTCGGCCTCCAGCTCGATTCACTTCGCCCTCTCCGACGAGCTCCATCCACGCCCGAACCACCGTCCGCCGAAGTTGAGACCGCCGTCGACGTGCTGCTCACCGGCGACCAACACCACCACCCACCGTTGCAGAAGGACACGATACCGAAGGAGGTGACGGAGCCGCGAACTTCACCGAGCTAGGCTCCGACTACTCTGAACCAGGCAAGCATGTTTGAACTTTTGATATGATGAGTGTCTTGGCATGTTTTGCATTTAGTTAGTTTCATGGCATGCCGGTGAGTATACCGATGAACGTTATTTTATGTGATAAGGAGGTAAGTGAGTTTGATGATCCATACGTGGATGAATGTGAATATGAATGGCCATGTGTTGGCATGAGGATGGGTACGACGGCAGTGTTGTAGCATGCCAGTCTTACGCCAGACTATGTGACTTCAGTGTCAAACCATATCGGTCCAGTACCTATCATTTCCTTCCTTGTACTACCACATGTTTTCCGCAAGGAATATGGTTTAGTAAGTTTCAAACCGCTTTCATGGTACACACCAAAGAGGAGAGGCCGTGATGATGGTTCCATGGCCCTGGATTAAAGCCAGTCATCTGGTCAGGGGGCATGGGTGTTTCCGGTTGGGACCGAGAGGGGGGCACCCCTTAGAGCGCGCGTATATAAATTTGATCCCATGCTATTCGAGATTGTGATCTCCCCGTCTCAAAAGTTTTTCTTGGATGATGACTAGGGTGATTCCTAGCATCGAGAGGTAGGATGGGTGTGTACCGGTTAGCTGTGTTTTCTTCTGAAATACCGTAAACGGAACTAGTCCTTCGTGACTACGGAAATCCGTTGACTGTGGGAAAAAATTTTGTACAAACTCTGCAGAGTCATATATTCCTCCAAATCATCTCTTCCATGTCAAGTTTCGTTCCTTCTTATCCTAATCAATTGTCAGCTTTGATGACAGAGACTCCGGTGAATCGCATGAGTGCTAAGTCCGGTTAAATGATCACTCCTGTGGATGGACTAACCCGTTTGTTTTCATGAATTGAATGTTTATTATGAGTATTATTTACTTGTGAATAAAAGCCCTTTATGTGATGTCGCTCAGACGTCCGACTGTGGCATTTCTTTTTAAAGCCCTTTCTGCGATGTCGCTCAGACGTCCGACTGTGGCATTTCTTTTAAAGCCCTTTCTGCGATGTCGCTCAGACGTCCGACTGTGGCATTTCTTTTAAAGCCCTTTCTGCGATGTCGCTCAGACGTCCGACTGTGGCATTTCTTTTAAAGCCCTTTTTGTGATGTCGCTCAGACGTCCGACTGTGGCATTTCTTTTAAAGCCCTTTCTGCGATGTCGCTCAGACGTCCGACTGTGGCATTTCTTTTAAAGCCCTTTCTGCGATGTCGCTCAGACGTCCGACCGTGGCATTTCTTTTAAAAGCCCTTTATGTGGTGTCGCTAAGATGCCCGACTGTGGCATCATTTTCCTTATTTTTATTTGTTCACCTTTCGAGGCGTCGCTTCAGACACCCGATCGGTCCTTATTTATGTTCTGTGGAATTTTAGGCGGACTACCGCCGTTTTCCCTTTTTACTTACCCGTTATGCCAGTTTTATTTATTATGCATTAAGGAATTAATCATGTTGCATCCATGCATGCATTTGTTATATCTTACGTCCGAACTGTCTTGCGAGTACTTTCAAAGTACTCACTGGCTTGTTGATTTGGCCAGATGCTGACGAAGGCGATCTCATGGATGAAGAGTTCGATAGCGAGTCCGACACTTAGAGGAGTCCCAGTCAGTCTTATGCGACCCTGGATTTGGCCACTGTTTTATATCTGCTTCCGCTACCAAATAAATTCATCAAGCCTCTCCTCGACGCTCGATGAGATGACAGACGTAGAGTCTTGTATTTCTCTCCCCGCTGTGTTTTTCCACCACCAGCCTATCCTTGAGTCAGTAGTATGTCTCCACACCACTGTGTTCTGTCCGCCATTATGTATGATTATTGGCGTGCTTGTAATAATTTGGTTGAGCAACCGTAGTTCGACCCTGTAATATATTTTATGCTACTGGCTTATTGTATCAAGAATTTGTCTGCCAGTGTGGAGGATTTCTCTCATACTGGACTTAAAAGATTGGCTTTTCAATAAATATTTTTATTGGAAAACCGGTCGTGACAAGCTTGGTACCAGAGCCAGGCTGACTATAGGAAGCCACTAGGTGCGATCGCTAATTGGTTATTAGCCTGATAGAGCTAATTTATATTTTTGCAATGGTAGTCATTTTCTGTCAGTCAGCATAAATTTATGATCTGACCCTGCAGAATTTTGCCTACTTTTGTAGATGGCCGACGTCAGCTGCGAGTCTCAGACCTTCGCCAACGTGCCCGATGGGTTCGTCAAGCTTCTTTCTTCCATCGTTCAGGTCGCGATGGGGCCATCCGTGCGCCCAGTCTTCACACTCTACCAGCACCGAGTCAACGACAGTCTGACCATGCACCAGGCCGCGGTGCAGTTCAGGGGAGGGCGTGGTGAGTTACGCCGCTTCCGGTTCATGGGAAGAGCCATGCCTACGGAGAGGCATGCTATGCAGATGGCAGCCCGCGAGGCGATAGCTCGTCTCAGGGATGTCCTTCCCGTAATGAAGACTCGTCGTTACCGTTATCTTCCGTGCCATGTGCCTTACACCTGTCACTACGCATACTCCTGCCCCAGAGGAGAATGAGACGAGGCTTTTGAGATGCTCATTGAGTATCTCCGGGCCCTGGAGGCAGCCTTCGACAACCTGGTGGACGACTTCGTAGCTACCCGCATGGACTCAGTCCATGGCTGTGCTGCCAACAGGAGGGAGCTCCTACCCATCGCTCCGCCACCGACTTTTGTCTCGTCATCAGCATCTTTTACGCCTACTCGTCGCCTGCCTTCTACCGAAGAATTTAACCAAGTCATTGCACCCACTCCAGCGCGTACTACACCAACCTTCGCGCCCACTCCTGTACGTGTTGCTCCGCCCATGGCGACCGCTCCGCCCGCTCTGCGCAACACTACACGTATGGAGCCCATTAGCGAGGAGGAGGTCGAGTCCCCAACCTTGCTACGCCTCGCCCTCGGCAGGGCAAGGGAGGTCGTCAACATTTCTGCCTGAGTACGCTTAGCTGCCGTGTGTTGTACCGCTTTGTAAGATATGTGCATAGGCTGGGAGAAGTAGCCTGTTTGCGCATCATGTAGGATCTGGAGAAGTGCACTAGCCTTAATAACATGTCAGGATTATGTAAGCATATCCTGAGTGATGTATTGTATAATTACCGCCCGCGTGTAAGATATGTAATGAGCAGTCCTTCTCCGTGCGCAAGTCGTTTTATTTTTCTTAGATAAGCTGAGTTATTTAATTCTATTTGCCAGCTTTATGCATTTTATGGATTTGTTTTTGCGACTCTTTCCGCTTTTCTTATGGGTTTTACAAAATATATCCCCAGAGTGAAAAATGTCTCGTCCTTGGACTCGCTCCATGCCAATTCCATCAGAGGAAAATTATGATGCACAACCCAGCAACGAGTTCACTCAGGGACAGTCAAGCCAACCGGGCAAGCACAAATGTGCCGCCTTTATGAACAGAGTCAGCAACAACATCGTGAAATAATGAACCAAGTCATCAACATGGGAAATCACCATGGACAGTATCAGCAACATTCCAAGTTATCTGAGCTACAGAAGACACGTCCTCAAACATTTTCTCACACTGACAAGCCTCTTGAAGCCGAGGACTGGCTTCGAGATATGGAGAGGAAATTAATTATTGCAAAGTGTTCAGATCTCGAGAAAGTGCTATATGCTCCACACTATCTCACAGGAGCAGCCGCATCGTGGTGGGAGAATTTTCTGCACATGCATCCCAACGAAAATGACATAACCTGGGATGATTTCAAGGAAGGTTTCCGTGGTGCACATATTCCTAAGAGTATTATGAAAATCAAGAAGAGAGAATTTGATGACCTCAAACAAAGGAACATGACAGTGTCAGATTACAACAGTCAATTTACCCTATTATCCCGCTACGCCAATGAGGAGCGTATGACTGAAATCAAGAAGATGGAGAAATTCCTTGACGGTCTGGCGCCCGCACTTAAATGCCAACTGGTCGTGCACACTTTTCCTGCTTTTAAAACGCTGGTGGACAAGGCCATTACTCTGGAAAATGAGAGACGCAGTCTGGAAGATATCCGCAAGCGAAAAAGGGACCAGACTAACCACACTCGCAATCACCGAAGCAAGATAGATTTTAAAAAGGGTGGGACACCCAAACTCTCATCCAATGTCTCACGCCCAATCAAGAATTTTCATGCAAGGGACAAGGAATTCACCTATCGCCCCGGCGTTACTTGTTACGCTTGTGGAGAAGAAGGGCACTATGCCAAACAGTGCCCCAAGCCAAGGAATTCAACCCCAAAGCCGAACAACGGCGGCAATAATTCAGCACCCAAACGAAACAATTTCAATCCCAACAATAACCACAGGAAGGGTCATCTGAACCACGTAACCAAAGAGGAGGCACAAAATGCTTCGGATATCGTACTCAGTACGTTTCCTGTCAACACAATACCTGCAATGGTTTTGTTTGATTCTGGAGCTTCTCACTCTTTCATCTCGAAAAGTTTTGCTTTGCAAAATAATTTTTCGATGCTTCCTTTGGAGAAATCCATAATAATCAAGTCCCCCGGGATTCAGCAAGTTTCTCAGAATTACTGTCAGAATGTGGTCATTGAGTTTGAAGGATTGGAGTTTTACGCAAATCTTATTGTATTGGAAAATAAAGGACTGGATGTCATCCTAGGGCTGGATTGGCTAACCACCAATAAAGGTTTTATAGACTGTTCCAACAGGACCGTGACTCTCACACACCACCAAGGGAAGACAATAAGAGTATCAGCCAAGGAAGGAAAAAGACCCCGGCAACCGAGATTAAATAAGGTGGACATTTCTGAGCTAAACAAGGTTCCAGTAGTGTGTGAATTTCCAGATGTATTCCCTGAAGAGCTGCCAGGCATGCCACCAGATCGAGAAATAGAATTCCGCATTGAGCTAGCACCAGGAACCACCCCCATATACAAGAAACCATACAGAATGGCACCATCCGAGTTGATCGAATTGAAGAAGCAAATAAAGGAATTACTGGATAAAGGATACATTCGGGCCAGCTCCTCACCTTGGGGATCGCCAATTTTATTTGCCAAGAAGAAGGATGGGACGCTGAGATTGTGTATCGACTATCGAGCACTTAACATGGTCACAGTCAAAAACAAATACCCGATGCCCAGGATAAACGATTTGTTTGATCAACTTGCTCAGGCCAAGGTATTCTCAAAAATTGACTTAAGGTCAGGATACCATCAATTGAAGGTACGAACGGAAGATATCCCCAAAACAGCCTTCACCTCCAGATATGGACTGTACGAGTTCACGGTGATGCCATTTGGATTAACTAACGCCCCGGCATATTTTGTTCACCTCATGAACAAAGTATTTATGAAGTTTATGGACAAATTCGTCGTAGTATTCATCGACGATATTCTGGTATACTCCAAAACACCAGAAGAGCACGCAGAACATCTCAGGATTGTACTAGGAGAGCTAAGGAAACACCAATTGTATGCCAAGTTCAGCAAGTGCGAATTTTGGCTAAGACAAGTAGGTTTTCTAGGCCACGTGCTGACTCAAGACGGTATAGCAGTGGACCCAGAGAAAGTCAAGGCCGTACTTGACTGGAAGTCACCAGCCAGCGTAACAGACATACGAAGTTTCTTGGGAATGGCAGGGTATTACCGCAGATTTATTGAAGGATTTTCCACCATATCCAAGCCTATGACACAGTTACTCAAGAAAGATAAGAAGTTTGAATGGACAGAAGCCTGCGAGAAAAGTTTCCAAGAGCTAAAGCGGAAATTAACAACAGCACCAGTATTAATTGTACCCGATATACACAAGAATTTTGAAGTATTTTGTGACGCATCCAGAAAGGGTCTCGGATGCGTGTTGATGCAAGAAGGCAAGGTTTTCGCCTACGCTTCAAGGCAACTTCGCAAACACGAGGAAAATTATCCCACTCATGATTTAGAAATGGCAGCAGTTATTCATGCACTCAAGGAATGGAGGCATTTTCTACTTGGGAATCGATGTGAGATATATACGGATCACAAGAGCCTCAAATACATTTTTACGCAGCCAGAACTAAATTTACGGCAACGCCGCTGGTTAGAATTGGTAAAGGATTACGATGTTGGTATCCATTACCATCCAGGGAAAGCAAACGTAGTGGTCGATGCCCTGAGTCGGAACCCCAGCTCCGACGGGAACTATCTGCACAGCTTGAGGCCCGAATTCCATCAAGAATTTGTCAAGCTCAACTTGATAATGGTAGCAGAAGGCACCATATCAAACTTGGAAATACAACCACACCTTGTGGAGAAAATTAAAGAGGCTCAGTCCGGTCACCCCAGCATTGAAGGAATTAAAAGGAAGTTGAGTATGGGCAAGACCTCGGAATTCGTCATAGACAATGAAGGAATATTACGGTACGGAGAAAGGCTATGCGTGCCAAACATAGAAGACCTTAAACAGCAAGTTTTAACTGAAGCACACACCACTCCATATTCGATCCACCCTGGAGGAACCAAAATGTATAAGGATATTCAGGAAAGATTTTGGTGGCACGGTATGAAGAGGGACATAGCCGCTTTCATTGCATGTTGCGACTCATGTCAACGCATAAAAGCTGAACATCAGAGACCAGCCGGACTACTACAACCTAACAAAATACCTGAGTGGAAATGGGATGAAATAGGGATGGATTTTATTGTCGGATTACCTCGGTCACGACACGGGAATGATGCCATATGGGTCATCACTGACAGGTTGACCAAAGTAGCACACTTTATTCCAGTAAAGACAACCTACACCACTCAGAGGCTTGCCAGGATTTATCTTTCCCGCATAGTCTGTCTGCACGGTGTCCCGAAGACTATAATTTCCGACAGAGGCACTCAGTTTGTCTCAAGATTTTGGGAGCAATTACAACAGGCTCTGGGAACCCAACTAGCCTTCAGTACCGCATACCATCCTCAGACTGATGGACAAACAGAACGCGTAAACCAAGTTTTAGAAGACATGCTGAGAGCATGTGTCCTCACCTATGGAACCAGTTGGGAGGACAGCCTGCCATATGCCGAGTTCGCATACAACAGCAGTTACCAGGCCAGCCTGCAAATGGCTCCTTTCGAAGCCCTATACGGAAGGAGATGTCGTACCCCCTTAAATTGGTCAGAGACCGGAGACAGCCGCATCTTCGGACCAGATATGCTCAGAGAAGCCGAGGAAAAAGTCAAGCTAATCAGGGACCGAGTTAAGACCGCTCAAAGTCGACAGAAAAGTTATTATGATCAGAAACATCGTAGGGTCAGCTTCGAACCCGGTGAATTCGTATACTTGAGAGTATCCCCGATGAGAGGATTGCAACGGTTTAAGATTAAAGGAAAATTAGCACCAAGATTCATTGGACCATTTTGCATAGTGGCACGAAGAGGCACTGTAGCCTACCAGCTAGACTTACCCGAAGACTTGTCCGACATTCACGACGTGTTCCACATCTCTCAATTAAGGAAGTGCGTAAGCAACCCAGAGAAACAAGTATCTCATGAGAACATTGACATACAGCCAGACCTCACTTATCGAGAACGTCCCATAAGAATATTAGAGGAGTCTGAAAGGAGGACCCGACAGAAAACCATCAAGTTTTTCAAAGTCCAGTGGAGCAATCACACCGACAGTGAAGCAACTTGGGAAAGCGAGGATTTTCTTCGGACAGAGCATCCACACTTATTTAAGGATCAGCTGAAATCTCGGGGACGAGATTTTTCCTAAGGGGGTAGGTGTTGTGACACTCCAAAATTTTTACTTTGGTTTTCAGCAAAAACTTTGTGGTTTTTGAAAAGAGGCCATTTAAAATTTTCCAGAAAACCTTCCTCTTAAGAAACTTTCTTTCCTTTGGCAAGGTTTTTGTTCTTGCTTCAAACTTTGGTGTTTGACCTTTTGAAACTTCTTCTCTGTTGGTTCTCTCTCAAAATTATTTTTGGGAGTTTAATCTTTTTCTTTTAAAAAGAAACTCCATGTAATTTGGGATTTTCATATCTTGGAACCACCATGACTTGGCATTTTTGCCCATGTGGTAAAACCCCTCCAAAACCTCCGCTACAACTTGTGATCAACCTAAATTCTCTGTCCCAACTAATCCAAACTGGTTTTGGATTTTTATTCTAATTATTTTTCCCCTCAATTCAATTCTGAAAATCATTTGGAGCCTGAGAGATTTTCAAAGCAAGTGCCCTATTGCAATTGAGTTTTGACCTCAAACCAATTCTCCTGGATTGTCCTTTGAACCCACAACCCAGAACCATCTTGATCCACTCCTCCTCTTTTCAAAATTTTCAAAATTTAGTCTCTGCAAGTTTGGACCAGATTTGCCAAATTTGGTGAAATTCATATCTACACTCCTCCAAAAATTCCACCAAAATTCAGGCAGCCTATTTGAGCAAAGAGAAGCCACCCCACCAAAAATCAGCTCAAGGAAAAATCCCTACATGCTTGGATCATTCGGTCGAACACCTGGTGGGCATTGTTACTGTTCAAAGTTCAGAAAATTCAGTTTTCAGTTTCGACAGTTTCAGTCACGCGGCCACAGTGCACTTGGCACGTTGCTCGCGGCCTCGCTTGCTTGTCCGAAGCTTCACACGCGCACTTGGCGCGACCCTGGCGTCGGTGGCGCCCTGGCCCGCCTGCGCCGGCGTGTATTGCGGCGGCCGGCTCCCCGTTACGGCCGACAGGGAGGAGAACGGTGGCGCAACGCCGTTCGGCGCCGCCCAAATCCTCTGGTGGCTCCGCGTGGCCTTCTTCGTGCCAGCGCACGCATGCGGCACCGTCGCCGTGGCGCAGCACGCACGGAGCGCGCTCTCTGCCGCCGACGGGCCCGCGCCACCCCGTTCCGTCGAGCTCGCCCTTAACACCCAAACCCCGGCCAGCTTAGCACAAAAATGGACCCTTTGAACCTCCGTGATGACGCTCGACCCCCTAACCACCCCGACCGAGCACTGCGCCACCGTAATCGCTCGCCGGAAATCTCCGTTCACGGTAACCGCCTCGGGCCGCCTATAAAAAGGGCCCCGAGCTCACCCTCGTGCATGCAGCATCACCACTCCTCACCAAAGCCCCGCCAGGCCACTAGGGGGACCTCGAGGAGGTCTCCTTCCCCAGCTCCGGCCGCCCCGATCCGCCTCGGCCTCCAGCTCGATTCACTTCGCCCTCTCCGACGAGCTCCATCCACGCCCGAACCACCGTCCGCCGGAGTTGAGACCGCCGTCGACGTGCTGCTCACCGGCGACCAACACCACCACCCACCGTTGCAGAAGGACACGATACCGAAGGAGGTGACGGAGCCGCGAACTTCACCGAGCTAGGCTCCGACTACTCTGAACCAGGCAAGCATGTTTGAACTTTTGATATGATGAGTGTCTTGGCATGTTTTGCATTTAGTTAGTTTCATGGCATGCCGGTGAGTATACCGATGAACGTTATTTTATGTGATAAGGAGGTAAGTGAGTTCGATGATCCATACGTGGATGAATGTGAATATGAATGGCCATGTGTTGGCATGAGGATGGGTACGACGGCAGTGTTGTAGCATGCCAGTCTTACGCCAGACTATGTGACTTCAGTGTCAAACCATATCGGTCCAGTACCTATCATTTCCTTCCTTGTACTACCACATGTTTTCCGCAAGGAATATGGTTTAGTAAGTTTCAAACCGCTTTCATGGTACACACCAAAGAGGAGAGGCCGTGATGATGGTTCCATGGCCCTGGATTAAAGCCAGTCATCCGGTCAGGGGGCATGGGTGTTTCCGGTTGGGACCAAGAGGGGGGCACCCCTTAGAGCGCGCGTATATAAATTTGATCCCATGCTATTCGAGATTGTGATCTCCCCGTCTCAAAAGTTTTTCTTGGACGATGACTAGGGTGATTCCTAGCATCGAGAGGTAGGATGGGTGTGTACCGGTTAGCTGTGTTTTCTTCTGAAATACCGTAAACGGAACTAGTCCTTCGTGACTACGGAAATCCGTTGACTGTGGGAAAAAAAATTTGTACAAACTCTGCAGAGTCATATATTCCTCCAAATCATCTCTTCCATGTCAAGTTTCGTTCCTTCTTATCCTAATCAATTGTCAGCTTTGATGACAGAGACTCCGGTGAATCGCATGAGTGCTAAGTCCGGTTAAATGATCACTCCTGTGGATGGACTAACCCGTTTGTTTTCATGAATTGAATGTTTATTATGTGTATTATTTACTTGTGAATAAAAGCCCTTTATGTGATGTCGCTCAGACGTCCGACTGTGGCATTTCTTTTTAAAGCCCTTTCTGCGATGTCGCTCAGACGTCCGACTGTGGCATTTCTTTTAAAGCCCTTTCTGCGATGTCGCTCAGACGTCCGACTGTGGCATTTCTTTTAAAGCCCTTTCTGCGATGTCGCTCAGACGTCCGACTGTGGCATTTCTTTTAAAGCCCTTTTTGTGATGTCGCTCAGACGTCCGACTGTGGCATTTCTTTTAAAGCCCTTTCTGCGATGTCGCTCAGACGTCCGACTGTGGCATTTCTTTTAAAGCCCTTTCTGCGATGTCGCTCAGACGTCCGACCGTGGCATTTCTTTTAAAAGCCCTTTATGTGGTGTCGCTAAGATGCCCGACTGTGGCATCATTTTCCTTATTTTTATTTGTTCACCTTTCGAGGCGTCGCTTCAGACACCCGATCGGTCCTTATTTATGTTCTGTGGAATTTCAGGCGGACTACCGCCGTTTTCCCTTTTTACTTACCCGTTATGCCAGTTTTATTTATTGTGCATTAAGGAATTAATCATGTTGCATCCATGCATGCATTTGTTATATCTTACGTCCGAACTGTCTTGCGAGTACTTTCAAAGTACTCACTGGCTTGTTGATTTGGCCAGATGCTGACGAAGGCGATCTCATGGATGAAGAGTTCGATAGCGAGTCCGACACTTAGAGGAGTCCCAGTCAGTCTTGTGCGACCCTGGATTTGGCCACTGTTTTATATCCGCTTCCGCTACCAAATAAATTCATCAAGCCTCTCCTCGACGCTCGATGAGATGACAGACGTAGAGTCTTGTATTTCTCTCCCCGCTGTGTTTTTCCACCACCAGCCTATCCTTGAGTCAGTAGTATGTCTCCACACCACTGTGTTCTGTCCGCCATTATGTATGATTATTGGCGTGCTTGTAATAATTTGGTTGAGCAACCGTAGTTCGACCCTGTAATATATTTTATGCTACTGGCTTATTGTATCAAGAATTTGTCTGCCAGTGTGGAGGATTTCTCTCATACTGGACTTAAAAGATTGGCTTTTCAATAAATATTTTTATTGGAAAACCGGTCGTGACAAGGCACACACAGAAACACATCTCCACTCTCATTGATAACATTGCAGTTCCACCCTCGGTTTGTCTAGTAGACCTCTCCCACCATCTTCGAGAAGCAACTCCATCACCCATCCGACACTCTACCCCTCTCCCTCCCTCTCCCTCCCTCTCTCTCTCCTCTCTCTCTCTCCCATCATATTTCCCGTCCTTCATTTATGTATGGATGTCGACCGATCTCCCTCAAGACATAGCTGGGTCTCTTCTTCTCAACACATATACGAGTCGTTCTACCTCTATAGTTAGGCCTCTGCCTACCCCTCCCACCACCCCCCTCCCCCCCCCCACACACACAGACCGATACATCAAGCGCTCTAGTCATGTCTCCCTGCCACACACAAACTTGACGTGTGCCCTCTAACGTTCCGGTAGGTCAGTCGCCCTATATCTTTGACTTGTACACACACACAATTTCGATGGCTCTCTTCATTGATCTCGCACCCACCCACTTGATCCTCTCTTCGACTCTATCAATAGCTATGACCCCTCCCTCTCTTCTCGTGGATTGCCCGACCCTCTATGTATGATATGGATAGGCCTCCATTTCACACACATTGCATGCAAAATTTTGTTTGAGATGTCATCGACACATATTCCCACAAATAATTCATGAAATCAACCCCCCACCCCACCCTCCACCCCAAAACAAAAAACACTCACGAACGCGGTTTGTATCTCTCACACACACCCACGTAGGTGGGAGACGTGCACGAAGAGAAGAGGTGCATGCACGGCGCACGTACTCCCGTCTCTTTCCCAACCACACCCACGCGAGTACACGGTGGAGCTCATTTCTGTATGAAAAAGGCAGCCCACGTGGTAATTTGGCATGTGTACTGGTTGTCCACTTGGTGGAGGGAGGATCGTCTACCACGGGTGAACAAACAAATTGCGACTTGACGTGTTATGTTAAAAAAGAGGCAAACCATGTGGGGCCTACCTTAGAGGCAAGGCTCTATACATTGGAGTAATTTTGATGTGTCCCGTCAACTCGCAGAACGAGGAGAAGCTTGCTTAGTACGCCGTATCCCCCGCCCACGTGCGCGGTGGCTCGCAGGATGAGGTGAAGCTTGCTTACTACACCTTACGCCCGCTCCCTCGCCCATGTGCGCGGTGGCTCGCAGGACGAGGAGAAAAATTTACTACTCCCTCCGTTTACTCCTCGTCCCTACTACCTTGGTTATAGAGATTATATCATATTGTCTGGAATATATATGTCCTTTAGTAGATTTCAATATGAACTACTAGTACATACTCCAAACACTGATGTATATAGACGTATTTTAGAGTGTAGATTCACTCATTTTGCTCCGTATGTAGCACTCTCCCTTGCCCCTCGACCCTCGCCCACGTGGTGGACGTGCAGCAATTCATTCGATCTCATATAGCCAGAACAATATATACTGCACTACCATTATTGCTCGACTTCCCGAAGAGGCGAAGAGCCAATCACAAGGTTAATATTTTAGAGATACCAAGCGCAAGGTTATAGGAGAACGAGTAGTAGGTGCCGCGTCATTTATAAATAAAGTTTTTTTTCTTCAGTGGCACATACGCAATATGATAGGTTCATATGGAGAGAAAAGGAAACCACTCCACTATACATAGTCAGGACGGGCCAACCTACACGGTTGCTTGATGGGGTTGCTCTCTTCACACTCTCTCGCACAAAACGAATGTGGCCACATCTCTAACATCCCGGCGGATCACGTCCTCTTGGGGAAGGGGTGGATGCTTAGTGTAGATGCGGTGGTCATCGCCGACGGTGAAAACCCACTGTCGGCACGTCCCGATCAGGGGTCCCCGCCGTTCTCTCTCACAAAGTCGGTGAGGTTGCCTTTGTCCCTTGCTCACTGCCGCGACGTGGGCAGTTGCCGCCTCCTGCCGCCCTCCTCAAGGTTGAGCTATGTCCCTTAGGTACAACTCCCTTTACAGCCGGCTGCACCACTGCTCCAGCTGCCCACATTACTCCATGTGGATATTTCTCTACTTCTTTGCATAGACCAATGAGCCGACAAATCACATAGACCCAGCAGTAAATTGGACGGACGAAGCAACCATCACTCCTGCGCCAGTGAGAGGTCACGTCCGCTCTGTCCGGGCATGAATGCGGCACTGATTCTTTGGAGCGGTGCTGACCGTTTCGAGCGGGAAGCGCGTGCGGGCGATGGAGGGGCTTTGGGTGGGCCAGGCTGGTCAGGAGTGGGCGTGGCAGCTGTCCGCATGTCCCTACCAGACACGCCCGGAAACGAGAGGATACACCGACTCCCGCGGCTAAAATCGTACACTACACAACATCTCTCTATAGGAGTAGGTCGATGTGTTGCTCTCTCTAACACACACATGGTGTTAAACACACACACGCGCGCGCGCGCGCGCGCGCACACCTTGGTCCCGTTGCACCTTCTAACGTGACTTATTACACCTAGACGGAGGGAGTAGTAAGTATACGAGATACGATGGCACACTGACTTAAGTCGAATACAAGTACCCAAAATTTGTGTGCATGTTATAATAAGGATTCACTTAAAATAGTACGTGAGCGAACAGAGGGATCAATTGGACAGTGTTCCCGAGCGGTAGCAAGATGTGTGAGGTAAGATACACCGCTGGCGCTTTTAATTTTTCTTATTAATTTGTTTGTTTCACCCTCTGACTGGTGGGACCCAACGTACTACGTGGAGAGAGGTAAGGTGACTAAGGCTGCATTATTTCTGCACCACTGTGGATAGTCTTACCACCAAAGCCACATGACACGATTATGATTGAAATCCCAATGACTCCCACACACACAAAAAACACGGCATGCTTGTCACACGAATGCAGAAATGTATAAAAGGTTATTTTCCTCTCGTTGAACATAACGGGAGGGTTGTGTAGCTGATTAGCCTGTTCTCTCATCAAACTTGAGGTCTCGGGTTCGATAACTACACTTGAGCATAATTTGTGCCAGGAGGATTGTTTGACTGGTCAAAATGTTTTCTAGGGTTTGCATGCTTCACACTCTCTCTCCAGTATATATACACGCTGGAGGCTCAGCGCTTGTAGTTGCTCTCTTCACACTCTCTCGCCCTCTCCCGCTGGAGCCTCAGCGCTTGTAGTTGCTCTCTTCACACTCTCTCGCCCTCTCCAGATCTAAACAAGACTTCGTTGGCCTCTCTCTCCCCTCACTGCTGCTCAAAGAGCCGGCAGGATCCATCCGCCGGGAAGGGAAGGAGGCTTAACACTGTCGCCGTCGGTGAGGGACTACCGGCGTAGCTGTTCACTTTCCACCTAGCAGCGGCGCGGGAGGGCCTCCGACCCCTTCTTCTTCGCCGTCGTCCCGTCGCCCACCAATCCACGCCCCAAGAACCTTAAGGTATAATTTACTTACTCCACATGCATTGCTCTAGCTGCATGTATACCATGAATCTAGGACGTGGTTCAAAGAGGAAAGGAGTGGGGGAAAGTAGTGGGAAAAGTTGTATATAGCATGAATCTAGGACGTGGTTCAAAGAGGAAATGAAGGGGGGAAGTTGTATAGCATTAATCTAGGACATGGTTCAAAGAGGAAAGGAATGGGGGAAAGTAGTGGGGAAAGTTGTATCGCATAAATCTAGGACGTGGTTCAAAGAGGAAAGGAAGGGGCGAAAGTACTAGTTCAAAATGGAAAGGAAGGGACAAGGCTGTAGAGTTTGAGTAGGACTAGATTTGCTGCGCTCACATAGGGAAAGGCGTCTAAAGATAACAAAACTGGGACCAACACAATTATGCTCCTTGGTTGTTTGTTCTTTGTTGCAACAAACTGTGCATGACCACAGTACATCGGTAGATGCACATGGTGCTGGTGCATCCACTGTCCCGTGCAACTCATTAGCTGTTGTTAATATAAGGCCATGTTTGGTTAAAAACTCCCTAGTCCCTACATGCTGGGTTCCAGGGACTAAACATGGACCAGAGGTTATTAAATGACATGCTAAAAGACCATGTTACCCCTAGTAATGAACTAATAGAGACAAGGTGCGATGCGTGGCAGGGGCAACTGTTGGAAAAAGTCCCAAAAAGACTCCCTCGGGGTCTTCTTTCTTTAGTCCCAAATGCCCACTTTTAGTCCCTAAAAGTCCCTCCTCTTTGGTTTAGATGGGACTGACACAGAGTTTTTTTAGTCCCTACACCAAAATGTCCCTATAAACAAACACCCTCTAATAATGCCACTGGGAAATTGATGCAATGCCACAGTTAAAAGCAAATTACATGTTTAACGAATTTTATTGTTAATATAATCTTTATGTTAATATTAATCAATGCCACCGTTTGAGAAATGCTACTGTCTTGCTTTCTTTCCCATTTAGATAAGGTAGATGCTTCTTTTTGTTGTCTTCTGTGTCATCCACCATTATTGACCACTAATTGTTTCCTTTGCACCTCTGTGTAAACAGGGTTATCTGCTTCACCTCTTTGCCATTGTGACCTTTTGTTGCACTTCACAAAACACTTTTGTTCTAAGAGTGTTTTGTGCAGTTCAACCAAAATGTCACACCGACAACGTTGCTTGATTGCTTGATCTTAGTGGAACTGCACAGAGGAGATCTTACTTCCTATCCGTTAAGGCGAATTTGGTTCAGATCTTCTTCTTGTGAGTTGTTTGAATTCCGCATCATGAGAGGTCAGTACTAGCCTTCTTTCACATGATTCTGCAGTGTGCATTCATATGTTGTGCTACTTGTACGATAATGTTGCTTGATTTTAGTGAACTGCACAAATGGAGACAAGACTTCCAATCTGTATGTGCACCATAATATCCCATTGAGGTAAGATAAGGATATTTCACAACTGCTGGCCTGTATTTTGCCACTTTCATCGGAAAATTAAGTTTAGCACTATACTTATGCTCCCTAATTGACATGCCAAATCTTACATTGAAGGCGAAGCTTGTTTGTTATTGAACCAAGTGGTGAAGGGGAAGAACAAGGGGAAGAAAAACAAAAATCAACTCCCGGTGCTGTAATGAAGCACTGGAACTGTGATGACACAAGTAATGATATAGTTTTGCATCTTAATTTATTGCTATGGCTGGAATGAGCAATTGTTTTTCCACTGATTTGATGCCACTCTTAATGTAATATGTAATTATCTCTACTTGTGCAAATAGGGATCTTCTTTGAAGATACCATATATTTTAGTGGAACTACACAAGAAGATGTTGGAACCATTAAACTAATCGAGGAGTATATAGTAAGCATGGCCACCACCGTAGATAGCAACAGATGGTTCCGGAGAATTGCTTCATCTGTATACTCTACACAATAAGCCTCCTGACAAAGGTTGGTACTCGCTCACTGATTTCATCCATGTGATTGAGCTTTGTCATCTCTATTGGTGTTGTGCTACTGTTTAGATATTGTCATGAAAAAGTGGTATTGTCCTTGAGAAGTGCTTCATCTGTGTTGTTTTAAATATTTCCTTTCCTTTTTTCCGAGCAAACAGTGATGCTAGCATTTAGTAGTCCTCTTGTCTTTGCACAACAGGATCATCTTCCTCTGAAGAAGAATATGGAGTACGTGAAGTGACTAGTTCCGATTATGCCAGGATGAAGAAGCCATGTCTATCTTATCATCCGAAGGAGCAGTTGAAGGATGGTTACATTACTCCCCACAAGACCAAACTAACTTCAGCTCAGAAGGACTGACAAAATCTCCATTTTTTTGCTGTGATGCGCGAGTACAATGTTGTTCTAGGATTCTTTCTCATGAGTTCCATTTTTCTAAAAGTGTGCTCTACATGGACCATGTATGTGCCTGTTGAAACTGTCAATTCATAGTACAGTTTGCTCTATACTAATCACTTTTTTGTATTTGTGCAAACAGGGGTGCTCATCTTGATTTCAATGGGAACTGCACAAAATGTTCATGAATACATCAAATCATTCATTTCCACCACAAGAAAGGAGGTGCCGATAAGTTCAAGGCGTTGCAACATATAAGGGCGAAATCATACAAGCTACGCGTGAATTTGGTTGATTTTGGTGAAACTGCACAAAAAGAACAGCTATTTTATTTAGCACGAGGTGCCATGTCAATGTCCGAATTGATGGCAAACCCTGCCCATTCCACAATCGTAGGCATTTGATATTTTGGAATGGGACAACCTTGTCAAATTTTGCTCATTGATTTTAGCAAGACATGCGTTTGATATTTTTGAATGGGACGCCCTTTGCTGTCAGCAGCGTCGATCAATTTTTTCTTTATTCTTTAGTTGTGAAGTAAATATTGCCTCTGACATGTGAGTCGCTGAGATGCATAATCATCCATTGTTTTGAATGTTCTCTATGAATTGCCAGGCCTGTGTGTTTGATTGCAATGTATAGAAACGCTAAAAAGCTGCTCAAACTCTTTGTACTCCTTCTGTTCCTTTTTACTTCGCACGTTGTGAAAGTGCATACTTTTTTGTATAAGATTGGTCAAAGTAGAGATACTTTGACTGCAGACAAAACTTGTATGCAGACTAGAAAGGACGGGTGGGAGTACATGTGAAACTGCTGCAATCGAGGTGATCACCCTGGGAATAATGCTAGTACGTGTTGTTTTGCATGTTCATCCAATGCCAGTGATACAGGAATTCGAACTGATCGAAATAAATTCATTCATACACGGTCGGATTTCATATAAACATGCCAGATTTCATTACATTTCATACATTCTTCAACTAAAAAGGGGTGCGTTGGAGGTATAAGTAATTAACCGAAGCTACCCACTTGTGTCCCGCTGAGCCGAACAGAAGCTTTAATGACTTAACTACAGGTGCAGTTGCGTAACTGACATGTGGCCTGTTGGGCCCACGTGTCAGTCAGCCAACTACACCAGCAGTTAAGTAGAAGCAGCGTTATTCTCCAGCAGAACTCCCCGACTCCACGTTGCCGCCAAGAAGCTAACCGGCCGTCAATGGTCACCCCGCCTAGCTTGGCTTCAATAGGAGGGTAGCAGCGGTGGCCTTACTTGGACCCGAGCGGCGGCGACCTACCGTGTTCTACTCTTCCTCATTTTCTATGTGGCGCGGCCTCGTTGGCAGCGAGGCGGGGCCTCGGCGGAGCCGGCGATGTCCTTTGTCTCGTTGCCGGCGGACGGCGCCTCAGCGGAGCGGTGGAAATCCTCCCCCGCGTTGCCGGCAGGGTGGGGCCTCGGCTGAGCCAGCGATGTCCTCTGCCTCATTGTTGGCGGGGCGGGGCCTCGGCGGAGCCAGCGGTGTCCTCTGCCTCGTTATTGGCGTCGCAGGGCCTCGGCGGAGCAGGGCCTCATCGACGCTAGCGGGGCAGGGACTCGTCGGAGCCGGCATTGTCCTCTACCTCGTCCTCGATCTCACCAAACAGTGCATTGCCCGCTTCATCGCCCTCTTTGATAGCCTCTGTCGGTGTCCAAACCGGCGGATCTCGGGTAGGGGGTCCCGAACTGTGCGTCTAGGCCGGATGGTAACAGGAGGCAAGGGACACGAAGTTTTACCCAGGTTCGGGCCCTCCCGATGGAGGTAAAACCCTATGTCCTGCTTGATTAATATTGATGATATGGGTAGTACAAGAGTAGATCTACCACGTGATCAGAGAGGCTAAACCCTAGAAGCTAGCCTATGGTATGATTGTTGATGTGTATGTTGTCCTACGGACTAAAACCCTCCGGTTTATATAGACACCGGATAGGGTTAGGGTTACATAGAGTCGGTTACAATGGTAGGAGATCTGAACATCCGTATCGCCAAGCTTGCCTTCCACGCCAAGGAAAGTCCCTTCCGGACACGGGACGGAGTCTTCAATCTTGTATCTTCATAATCCAGGAGTCCGGCTGAAGGTATAGTTCGGCTATCCGAACACCCCCTAATCCAGGACTCCCTCAGTAGCCCCTGAACCAGGC